>NC_057813.1:677014733-677058353 GCF_018294505.1 Triticum aestivum | reverse complement strand
AAGTCTAAGTGCTATGGATGGCCTTCTCGTACGGAGACGGGAAAGAATCCATAGTAGTATATTGTGTGGTTATTAGTGGACTCGTGTGCGCTATCTCACCTCAAAGAAGTTACTCGTAGTCGTAGAACATGATAGCCACTGTGTCAAAGCTGGCTTGTTGCAACTAAACCACACATTGCCTTCTTGATACTAATGCATGTATGATAGGATCTGATGTAAGTCTTGTTGAGTACCTTTGTACTCACGTTGCTTAATTTATGTTTTTGCATAGGAGACTTCAATCTTACTAGTTTTTTCCTCGTGGACTTTGACAAGTAGCTTGTTACCTCAGCTATGATCTTCTATGGGCGGTGTAGATAGTGAGGCTCCTTGGCCTTTTTCATTTGTAGTGGTCTGTACTCAGACATGTTATGCTTCCGCTTGTTGCTTGTATGCTCTGTATGTTGGGTCATGTGACGCCTGTTTGTAATAAATGCTATGATGGCTCCTCTGAGCCTTTATCTATATGAGTTGTTGAGTCATGTTGTGATTCCATGTTGTACAACACATACTTGCATGTTATGCATATGTGTAACGTGTATTGCTATGTTTGGGATCTCACACCTAGTTATTTATTCTTGCTAGCCTTTCTTATGGGGAAATGTCTCCTAGTGCTTCCACTGAGCCATGGTAGTTCGCTACTTCTCCGGAACACTTAGGCTGGTCGGCATGTATCCTTGTTTGTTCCTGTGTCTGTCCCTTCGGGGAAATATCACATGTTGTTCCTTTAAGTCCTTGTAGCTTGCAACGACTTGGGTTCGTACGTTGATGATCGACACGTTCGTTGTTGGGTTATGTATGTCTGTCCCTGTAAGTTTGTGCCACCTTGGGTTTATGACTAGTCATGTCGGCTCAGGTTCTTTGTCATATGGATGCTAGTGACACAATCATATACGTGAGCCAAAAGGCGCAAAAATGGTCCCGGGCAAGGTAAGGTGGCACCCGTGGGAATACCGTGCGTGAGGCCGCAAAGTGATATGATGTGTTACATGCTAGATCGGTCTGACTTAGGATCGGGGTCCCGATAGCTTTGATATCAGAGCCTGACTACCTGTAGGATTACCAAGCCAAACTGGTTGAAGTTGAGTCTAGAAATTCTTTAGTTATAAGGGAATTGATTGTGGAAGGGAACATAAGGCTCTTTTTACTCCTTATACCTCATGGCCTTCTGATGTGAGTCATCCTATCTTTCCTATGGGGTTAAGGAACTAGGCTTTCTCTTCCGTCTATCAGGGTCACGAGTTACTACTCCGTAGTTAACATAGGATTGGTTGATCATAGTCATATTCCAGTTTTCGAGTACTTCCACTATAGTCTATTTAGTACTATCTCAGAACCTTGAGTGATGATGTTGAGTATGATACTACCCCATCGTTTGCAGGATGTCTCATTTTGAGCATTTTACTGCCGTTATGCATCCAGAATTGTCCTAGGAGTTTGAAAGATACTAATTTCCGTGTCCTACATTCTGCATCCTATAGTCGATGCTGATTCCGTCCATGGTTTCGTTTCTTAGGATGTCATCAGTTAAGCGAAGTTCTATTGCTCGTAGACAGAACCATGGAGATGGTAGGGATGAGGATCCTCCGGACTAGCCCTCGTTGGCAGAGTTCATGTTAGAGATGGAGAGGAACAAGCATGAGTCTAACCGATTTTTACCACGTATCGAGGAGAACACCGCACATCAGTACAAAGAGTCTGCGTCCATCCATGACTTCATCGGCTTTCACCCACCTACCTTTCATCATTCCTTTGAGCCACTTGATGCAGATGACTGGCTCCGTAGCATCACTCATAAGCTGCATTCCGCGAACGTAGCTGAAGATGACAAGGTCACCTATGCTACATATCACCTGGAAGGTCCTTCTAGCCTTTGGTGGCAGAACTATGAGGCCATGATTCCAGCTGGCCACATACCTACCTGGAGGAATGTCATTGAGGCTTTTCGTGAGCATCACATTCGGCAGGACCTCATTGACCGCAAGAGATAAGAGTTATGTAATCTTACCAAGGGTAAGATGGCTATTGATGCTTATGGTAGAGAGTTTGATAACCTCGCCCGCTATGGTATAGAGGACGTGTCTACGGACGCCAAGAAGCAGGCTAGGTTCCGGAAGTGTCTCAACCCCAAGTCGTGTCGTGATCTCCACCTGCATCATTGTGATGCATTCCAAGCTCTTGTGAACAAGGCCATTAATGCAGAGACAACTTAGCTTACTTACGAGGAGTCTCGTAAGCACACATGTGATTTGGGTTCCTCCTCCAGTCCTAGTTCTCAGAAGCGCCGGATTTGGGTTCTGAACTCCGCTCTTTCATCCGGATATTCATCGAGGCAATGTGGGTCCACATCCAACTTCAGGGACTTGCTTCACATGCGGGAAGCCAGGAAACTATGCATGTGACTACTCTTAGGCCAGTTATGCTCCACCCCAGCCCGAGAAGTTTGTTCGTCATGGTAAGCCATGGCACAAGATGATCAGTGCCAAGCCAGCACCCACTGAATGTGGACATGTGCATCACGTCTTAGCTAAAAATGCTCATGATGATCCGATGTCTTTCTTGGTACACTCCTTGTCAACTGTCATCCAACATCGGTTTTGTTCAATACTGGAGCATCTCACTCCTTCACTTCTGAAAGCTATGCTAGCTTGCACGACATGTCATTTTGTGATATGCCCTCTCCATTAGTCATACAAACTCCTGGATCCAAACGGCAAACTTCCAGTGTAATCCATGGTAATGAAATCCTTGTTGACAAACTTGTATTCCTTGCATCACTTATAGCCCTAAAGTCTACAGATATTAACATCATCTTGGGTATGGACTGGATGAAAGCTCATTATGCCAAGATTGATTGTTACACCAGGTCTGTTCAGCTTACACACCAATCTGGCAAGATAGTCACTATCTCTACTAGAGTTGCAAAGCGTCAACTCTATTCTCTAATGCCAGCCCTCTCCCAGACCTTTAAGATATCCCGGTAGTCCATGACTTCTCGGATGTCTTTCCAGAGGAACTGCCAGGCATTCCACCTGATAGAGATGTAGAGTTTGTCATAGATCTTATCCCAGAAACCGCTCCAATATCTAGGAGACCTTACAAGATGGCACCCTTAGAACTAGTTGAGCTTAAGAAACAGCTTCATGAGTTCTTGCAAAAGGGTTTCATCCGTCCTAGTTCTTCTCATTGGGCTTACCCCGTCCTCTTTGTTAAGAAGAAGGATGGTACGAACCGGATGGTTGTAGATTATCGTCCCGTTAAGTTGGTCACGATAAAGAACAAATATCCGCTCCCCAGGATCAACGACCTGTATGATCAGCTCGCTGGACCCTCAATCTTTTTTAAGATGGATTTGAGGTTAGGCTACCACCAAATCAAGATCAAAAATGGGACATTCCTAAGACGGCTTTTGTCACTCGTTATGGCCAGTACGACTACACTGTTATGTCCTTTGGTCTAACCAATGCTCCATCTACATTCTCCTGCTTGATGAACTCGATCTTCATGGAGTACTTAGATAAGTTCGTCGTGGTTTATCTCGATGATATTCTAATTTACTCGAAGGATGAAGAAGAGCATGCTGAACATCTTAGACTTGTGCTAGAAAAACTCAGAGAGCGCCACCTTTATGCCATGTTCTCAAAGTGTGAATTTTGGTGCCAGAAGTGACCTACCTAGGTCACGTGATCTCTGGTAAGGGCATTGCTGTCAATCCCGAGAGAGTTTAGGACGTTCTTGATTGGACTCCACCTGAAACAGTTAAACAAGTTAGGAGTTTCCTTGGTCTAGCCAGTTATTGTCGCCGCTTTGTTGAGAACTTTTCCAAAGTGGCCAAACCTCTCAGGGAACTTCTCAAGAAAGATAAAAAGTTTGAGTGGTCCCCACAATGCAAGTACAGTTTTCAGGAACTGAAAAGACGTCTGACTTCTGCTCCCATACTTGTGCCACCGGATTTCACTAAGGACTTTGTTATCTATTGTGATGCCTCACCACATGGACTAGGTTGCATTCTTATGCAGGATCGTCATGTGATTGCCTATGCATCTAGACAGTTGCATCCACACGAGGAGAATTATCCTACACACGATCTAGAGCTTGCAGCCGTAATCTATGCACTTAAGACATGGCGACATTACCTTCTTGGTAAACATTGCGAGATCTACACCGATCACCAGAATCTCAAGTATATCTTTACCCAACCAGATTTGAACCTTAGGCAAAGACGTTGGTTGGAGTTGATCTCAGATTATGACTTAGGGATTACTTACACCCCAGGCAAAGCCAATGTCATGGCTGATGCCCTAAGTCATCAGTCCTATTGCAACATTCTCATGTTGCAGCAGGGCCAACCACTTCTCCAAGAGGAATTCTATAAGCTTAACCTTCACATTGCTCCTCACGGATTCCTTTCTACCTTGGTGTACCCTTGAGGATTAGACCATTACTGACCAGAAGTTTGATAGGGGTGTTATTTGCATCAAGAGAAACATTAAGAAGGGAGTTGGTGGATGTTTCTCTATGGATGATCGAGGTGTAGTTTTCTTTGAGAATCGCTTGGTGGTTCCCAAGAATCAGCATCTGTGACAATTGATCCTTAAGGGGTCTCATGAATCTCCTCTCACGATTCATCCCGGTAGTACTAAGATGTATCAAGACCTGCGCCAGAGGTTCTGGTGGACTAGGATGAAGAGATAAATTGCTCAGTTCATTGCTAATTGTGATGTTTGTCGTCGCGTTAAGGTAGAGCATTAGAGGCCTGCTGGCACCCTTCAGCCTTTAGCTATTCCTGAGTGTAAATGGGATAAAGTTGGTATGGACTTCATCATCGGCTTTCCCAGGACCAAGAGAGGGAATACTGCTATCTTCGTAGTCATTGATCGACTTTCCAAAGTGGCTCACTTCCTACCTATTCGAGAGAGTATCACTGCTAGTTAGTTCGCTAACTTATATATTTCTCGAATAGTGTCACTTCATGGTGTTCCACTAGAGGTCAATCTAGACCGTGGAAGTCTTTTCACTTCTCATTTCTAGGAGAGTTTCCAAAATTCCATGGGAACCCATCTTTCCTTCAGTACCACTTTCCACCCTCAGTCGAGTGGTCAGGTGGAACGGGTCAACCAAATTCTCAAAAGACATGTTTCGAGCTTGTGTTATCTCATTCAATATGGATTGGGAGAAGTGTCTTCCTTTCGCCGAGTTTGCTTATAACAACACCTACCAATCCAGTCTCAATAAAGCTCCTTCGAAGATTCTCTATGGACGAAGATGTCGAACACCTTTGAACTGGTCAGAAACCGGGGAAAGACAATTCTTTGGAGCAGACATGATCCAGGAAGCAGAAGGGCAAGTTCGCGTCATTCGTGAGAATTTGAAAATAGCCCAGTCTCATTAAAGAGTCATTATGACCGTCGTCATAATGAAATGACTTATGAAGTTGGCGACAAGGCTTACCTTCAGGTTACACCTGTGAAGGGTACCCATCGATTTGGTATAAGGGCAAATTGGCTCCTCGTTACATTGGTCCTTTTCGCATTCTCGCTAAACGAGGAGAGATTGCCTTGTTGGAAATATGCCCTAGAAGCAATAATAAAATGGTTATTATTATATTTCCTTGTTCATGATAATTGTCTATTGTTCATGCTATAATTGTAATAAACCGGAAACCGTGATACATGTGTGAATACATAGACCACAACATGTCCCTAGTGAGCCTCTAGTTGACTAGCTCGTTGATCAACAGATGGTCATGGTTTCCTGACTATGAACATTGGATGTCATTGATAATGGGATCACGTCATTAGGAGAATGATGTGATGGACAAGACCCAATCCTAAGCATAGCACAAGATCGTGTAGTTCGTTTGCTAATGCTTTTCTAATGTCAAGTCTCATTTCCTTAGACCATGAGATTGTGTAACTCCCGGATACCGTAGGAGTGCTTTGGGTGTATCAAACGTCACAACGTAACTGGGTGACTATAAAGGTGCACTACAGGTATCTTCGAAAGTGTCTGTTGGGTTGGCACGAATCAAGACTGGGATTTGTCACTCCGTATGACGGAGAGGTATCTCTGGGCCCACTCGGTAATGCATCATCATAATGAGCTCAATGTGACTAAGTAGTAGGTATTTCTGGAACAAGTAAAGTGACTTGCCGGTAACGAGATTGAACGAGGTATTGGGATACCGACGATCGAATCTCGAGCATGTAACGTACCGATTGACAAAGGGAATTGTATACGGGATTGCTTGAATCCTCGACATCGTGGTTCATCCAATGAGATCATCGTGGAACATGTGGGAGACAACATGGGTATCCAGATCCCGCTATTGGTTATTGTCCAGAGAGCTGTCTCGGTCATGTCTGCATGATTCCCGAACCCGTAGGGTCTACACACTTAAGGTTCGATGACACTAGGGTTATAGGGAAGATTTGTATGTGATTACCGAATGTTGTTAGGAGTCTCGGATGAGATCTCGGATGTCACGAGGAGTACCGGAATGGTCCGAAGGTGAAGATTTATATATGGGAAGTCATCATACGGTCACCGGAAGTATTCGGGGGTTTACCGGTATTGTACCGGGACCACCGGAGGGGTTCCGGGGGTCCACCGGGAGGGTCCACCTGCCCTGGAGAGCCTTATGGGCTGTATGTGGAAGAGAACCAGCCCCTATGTGGGCTGGGCGCCATCCCCCCTAGGGCTCATGCGCCTAGGGTTGGGGGGAACCCTAGGGGGGGCACCCCCTTGGCTTGGGGCCAAGTGCCCTCCCCTTGGCCGCCCCCCCTAGATCTCATCTAGAGGGGCCGGCCCCCTTCCCCCTTCTCCCTATAAATAGAGGGGTGGAGGGAGGGCTGCAGCACCACATCCAAGGCGCAGCCCCTTCCCTCCCCAACACCTCTCCTCCTCCGTGTGAGCATGGTGAAACCCTACCGGAGAACTGCTACTCCACCACCACCACGCCGTCGTGCTGCTGCTGGAGCCATCTTACTCAACCTCTCCCTCCTCCTTGCTGGATCAAGGCGCGGGAGACGTCACCGGGCTGCACGTGTGTTGAACGCGGAGGTGCCATTGTTCGGCGCTTAGATCGGAATCCACCGCGATCTGAATCGCTATGAGTATGGCTCCTTCATCCGCGTTCTTGCAACGCTTCCGTTTCGCGATCTTCAAGGGTATGAATATGCACTCCCCTCTCTCTCGTTGCTAGTCTCTCCATAGTTTGATCGTGGTGATGCGTAGAAATTTTTTAATTTCTGCAACGATCCCCAACAATGGCATCATGAGCTAGGTCTATGCGTAGTTACTATGCACGAGTAGAACACAAGTTGTTGTGAGCGTCGATTTTTTTCAATTTACTTTCCACTACTAGTCTTATTTTGATTCGGCGGCATCATGAGATGAAGCGGCCCGGACCGACCTTACACGTACGCTTATGTGAGACAGGTTCCACCGACTGACATGCACTAGTTGCATAAGGTGGCTAGCGGGAGTCTGTCTCTCCCACTTTAGTCGGATCAGATTCGATGAAAATGGTCCTTATGCAGGGTAAATAGCAATTGGCATATCACGTTGTAGTTTTGGCGTAGGTAAGAAACGTTCTTGCTAGAAACCTATAGCAGCCACGTAAAAACTTGCAACAACAATTAGAGGACGTCTAACTTGTTTTTGCAGCATATGCCGTGTGATGTGATATGGCCAAAAAGGATGTGATGAATGAAATATATGTGATGTATGAGATTGATCATGTTCTTTTAATAGGAATCACGACTTGCATGCCGATGAGTATGACAACCGGCAGGAGCCATAGGAGTTGTCTTAATTTATTGTATGACCTGCGTGTCATTGAATAACGCCATGTAATTACTTTATTTTATTGCTAAACCGTTAGCCATAGTAGTAGAAGTAATAGTTGGCGAGACAACTTCATGGAGACACGATGATGGAGATCATGATGATGGATATCATGGTGTCGTGCCGGTGATGATGATGATCATGGCGCCCCGAAGATGGAGATCAAAAGGAGCAAAATGATATTTGCCATATCATGTCACTATTTCATTGCATGCGATGTCTATCATGTTTTTGCATCTTATTTGCTTAGAATGACGGTAGCATAAATAAGATGATCCCTCATAAAATATCCAGAAAGTGTTCCCCCTAATTGTGCACCTTTGCGAAGGTTCGTTGTTTCGAAGCACCACGTGATGATCGGGTGTGATAGATGTTTGCATACAATGGGTGTAAGCCAGATTTATACATGCAAAACACTTAGGTTGACTTGATGAGCCTAGCATGTACAGACATGGCCTCGGAACACAAGAGACCGAAAGGTCGAACATGAGTCATATAGCAGATACGATCAACATGAAGATGTCCGATGATGACTGGTCCGTCTCACGTGATGATCGGACACGACCTAGTTGACTCGGATCATGTATCACTTAGATGACTAGAGGGATGTCTATCTAAGTGGGAGTTCATTAAATAATTTGATTAGATGAACTTAATTATCATGAACTTAGTCTAAAATCTTTGCAATATGTCTTGTAGATCAAATGGCCCATGCTTTGCCCTCAACTTCAACGCGTTCCTAGAGAAAACCAAGCTGAAAGACGATGGTAGCAACAATACGGACTGGGTCCGGAACTTGAGGATCATCCTCATAGCTGCCAAGAGAGCATATGTCCTAGATGCACCGCTAGGTGAAGCACCCATTTTCCCAGCAACTCAAGACGTTATGAACGCCTGGCAGTCATGTAGCGATGATTACTCCCTAGTTCAGTGCGGCATGCTTTACAGCTTAGAACCGGGGCTCCAAAAGCGTTTTGAGCAGCACGGAGCATATGAGATGTTGCAAGAGCTGAAAATGGTTTTCCAAGCTCATGCCCGGGTTGAGAGATATGAATTCTCCGACAAGTTCTACAGTTGTAAGATGGAGGAGAATAGTTCTGTCAGCGAGCACATACTCAAAATGTCTAGGTTGCACAACCGCTTGTCTCAGCTGGGAGTTAATCTCCCGAATGACGCGGTCATTGACAGAATCCTTCAGTCGCTCCCACCTAGCTACAAGAGCTTTGTGGTGAATTACAATATGAAGGGGATGGTGAAAACCATTCTTGAAGTATTTTCAATGCTGAAATCAGCGGAGGTGGAGATCAAAAAGGAACATCAAGTGTTGATGGTCAATAAAACCACTAGTTTCAAGAAAGGCAAGGGTAAGAAGAACTTCAAGAAGGACGGCAAGGGAGTTGCCGCGCCCGGTAAGCCAGTTGCCGGAAAGAAGCCAAAGCATGGACCCAAACCTGATACTGAGTGCTTTTATTGCAAGGGAAACGGTCACTGAAAGCGGAACTGCCCCAAGTACTTAGCGGACAAGAAGGCCGGCAACACCAAAGGTATATGTGATATACATGTGATTGATGTGTACCTTACCAGTACTCGTAGTAGCTCCTGGGTATTTGATACCGGTGCGGTTGCTCATATTTGTAACTCAAAACAGGAGCTGCGGAATAAATGGAGATTGGCAAAGGACGAGGTGATGATGCGCGCCGGGAATGGTTCGAAGGTCGATGTGATTGCCGTCAGCACGCTACCTCTGCATTTACCTACGCTATTAGTTTTAAACCTCAATAATTGTTATTTAGTGCCAGCTTTGAGCATGAACATTGTATCTGGATCTCATTTAATGCGAGATGGCTACTCATTTAAATCCGAGAATAATGGTTGTTCTATTTATATGAGAGATATGTTTTATGGTCATGCCTCGCTGGTCGATGGTTTATTCTTAATGAATCTCGAACGTGATGTTACACATATTCATAGTGTGAGTACCAAAAGATGTAAGATTGATAATGATAGTCCCACATACTTGTGGCACTGCTGACTTGGTCACATTGGTGTCAAACGCATGAAGAAGCTCCATGCAGATGGACTTTTGGAGTCTCTTGATTATGAATCATTTGACATGTGCGAACCATGCCTCATGGGCAAAATGACCAAGACTCCATTCTCCGGAACAATGGAACGAACAACCAACTTATTGGAAATCATACATACTGATGTGTGCTACGTCTTTAGCTTGCGTTGATTTTCCTTGAAGAGGAAAGGGTGATGTAGCACAGTAGCGTAAGTATTTGTCTCGGTTTTTTAGAACCAAGGTATCAATCCAGTAGGAGGCTCCTCACAAGTCCCACGAACCTACACAAACAAACAAAGAACTTGAAACCAACGCGATAAAGGGGTTGTCAATCCCTTCACGGCCACTTGCGAAAGTGAGATCTGATAGAGATAATATGATAAGATAAATATATTTTTGGTATTTTATGATATAGATGCAAAAAGTAAAGATGCAAATAAAAGTAGATTGAAAGCTTATATGATAAAGGATAGACCCAGGGGCCATTGGTTTCACTAGAAGCTTCTCTCAAGATAGCATAAGTATTATGGTGGGTGAACAAATTACTGTCGAGCAATTGATAGAAAAGCGAATAATTATGAGATTATCTAGGCATGATCATGTATATAGGCATCACGTCCGCAACAAGTAGACCAACTCCTACCTGTATCTACTACTATTACTCCACACATCGACCGCTATCCAGCATGCATCTAGAGTATTAAGTTCATAAGAACGGAGTAACGCATTAAGAAAGATGACATGATGTAGAGGGATAAACTCAAGCAATATGATACAAATCCCATCTTTTTATCCTCGATGGCAACAATACAATATGTGCCTTGCAACCCTTTCTGTCACTGGGTAAGGACACCGCAAGATTGAACCCAAAGCTAAGCACTTCTCCCATGGCAAGAACGATCAATCTAGTAGGCCAAACCAAACCAATAATTCGAAGAGACTTGCAAAGATAAGTCAATCATACATAAAAGAATTCAGAGAAGATTCAAATATTATTCATAGATAAACTTGATCATAAACCCACAATTCATCAGATCTCGACAAACACACCGCAAAAAGAATTTACATTGAATAGGTCTCCACAAGAGAAGGGGAGAACATTGTATTGATATCCAAAAAGAGAGAAGAAGCCATCTAGCTAATAACTATGGACCCGAAGGTCTGTGGTAAACTACTCACAACTCATCGGAAGGGCTATGGTGTTGATGTAGAAGCCCTCCGTGGTGGATTCCCCCTCTGGCAGAACACCGGCGACGGCTCCAAGATGGGATCTCGCGGATACAGAAGGTTACGGTGGCGGAAATATTTCTTCGGTGGCTCCCTGGATGTTTTTGGGGTATGTAGGCTTATATAGGAGGTAGAAGTGCGTTGGTGGCCGCTCGAGGGGCCCAGGAGACAGGGGCGCGCCCAGGAGGGGTGGGCGCGCCCTCCTATCTCCTGGCCGCCTCGTTTGCTTCTTGACTTGCACTCCAAGTTCTCCGGATCACGTTCGCTCCAAAAATCACGTTCCCGAAGGTTTCAATCCGTTTGGACTCCGTTTGATATTCATTTTCTTCGAAATACTGAAATAGGCAAAAGAACATCAATACGGGCTGGGCCTCCGGTTAGTAGGTTAGTCCCAAAAATGATATAAATGTGTAAAATAAAGCCCATAAACATCCAAAATAGGTAATATAATAGCATGGAACAATCAAAAATTATAGATACGTTGGAGACGTATCAAGCATCCCCAAGCTTAATTCCTGCTCGTCCTCGAGTAGGTAAATGATAAAACATAATTTTTGATGTGGAATGCTACCTAGCATAATTCTCAATGTAATTTCTCTTTATTGTGGCATGAATGTTCAGATCCAAATGATTCAAAATAAAAGTTCATATTGACAAAAGAAATAGTAATACTTCAAGCATACTAATAAAAGCAATCATGTCTTCTCAAAATAACATGGCTAAAGAAAGTTCATCCCTACAAAATCATATAGTTAGGCTATGCTTCATTTTCATCACACAAAGATGTTCCCAACTTCTATACCCCCGATGACAAGCCAAGAAATTGTTTCGTACTTAAATAATCTCAAACTTTTTCAACCTTCACGCAATACATGAGCGTGAGCCATGGATATAGCAATATGAGTGGAATAGAATAATGGTGATGGGGATTGTGTGGAGAAGACAAAAAAGGAGAAAGTTTCACATTGACGAGGATAATCAACGGGCTATGGAGATGCCCATCAATTGATGTCAACATGAGGAGTAGGGATTGCCATGCAACGGATGCACTAGAGCTATAAATGAATGGAAGCTCAACAAAAGAAAACTAGTGGGTGTGCATCCAACTTGCTTGCTCACAAAGACCTAGGGCATTTGAGGAAGCCCATCGTAGGAATATACAAGCCAAGTTCTATATGAATGCCTCCGGCGGTGTACCGGGATGGTGCAATGAATCAAGAGTGACATGTATAAAAATTATGCATGGTGGCTTTGCCACAAATACGATGTCAACTACATGATCAAGCAATGGCAATATGACAAAAATAATGTATGTCATGATGATGAATGGAACGGTGGAAAGTTGCATGGCAATATATCTCGGAATGGCTATGGAAATGCCATAAATAGGTAGGTATGGTGGCTGTTTTGAGGAAGATATAAGCAGGTTTATGTGTAATAGAGCGTATCATATCACGGGGTTTGGATGCACCGGCGAAGTTTGCACCAACTCTCAAGGTGAGAAAGGGTAATGCACGGTACCGAAGAGGCTAGCAATGATGGAAAGGTAAAAGTGCGTATAATCCATGGACTCAACATTAGTCATAAGAACTCACATACTTATTGCAAAAATTTAGAAGTCATCAAAAACCAAGCACTATGCGCATGCTCCTAGAGGGATAGATTGGTAGGAAAAGACCATCGCTCGTCCCCGACCGCCACTCATAAGGATGCACAAGCCATGTACACTTCATGTTTCAAATTTGTTACACAACTTTAACCATACGTGCATGCTACGGGACTTGCTAACTTCAACACAAGCATTCTTTAAATTCATAATCACCCAACTAGCATGACTTTAATATCACTACCTCCATATCTCAAAACAATTATCAAGTATCAAATTGATCATAGCATCCAATTCACTTTCTATGATAGTTTTTATTATACCCAACTTGGATGCTCATCATTCTAGGACCAATTTATAACCATAGAAAATACCATGCTGTTCTAAAAGACTCTCAAAATAATATAAGTGAAGCATGATAGATCAACAATTTCTTCAAAATTAAACCACCGCCGTGCTCTAAAAGATATAAGTGAAGCACTAGAGGAAAAACTATCTAGCTCAAAAGATATAAGTGAAGCACATAGAGTATTCTAATAAACTTAAATCAATTAGGCTTCTCCCAAAAGGTGTGTTACAGCAAGGATGATTGTGGTAAACTAACAAGCAAAGACTAATATAATACACGAAGCTCCAAGCAAAACACATATCATGTGACGAATAAAAATATAGCTCCAAGTGAAGTTACCAATGAACGAAGATGAAAGAGGGGATGCCTTCCCGGGGCATCCCCAAGCTTAGGCTTTTGGCTATTCTTAAATATCTTTGGGTGCCATGGGCATCCCCAATTTTAGGCTTTTGCCACTCTTTATTCCATAGTCCATCAAAGCTTTACCCAAAACTACAAAACTTCACAACACAAAACTCAACAGGAAATCTCATAAGCTCCGTTAGTGAAAGAAAAGAAAACCACCACATAAGTTACTGTAATGAACTCATTCTTTATTTCTATTGGTGTTAAACCTACTGTATTCCAAGTTCTCTATGGTTCATACCACTTAATATTAGCCATAGATGCATCAAAATAAGCAAACAACACACGAAAAACAGAATCATTCAAAAACAGAACAGTCTGTAGAAATCTGTAGCTAATGCAAACTTATGGAACCTTAAAAATCCTACCAAAATAGGACGTCCTAAACAATTTGTTTATTGAACATAAGCAAAACGAATCAGTGCAAAATCTCGTTTCTGTGATTTATTGAATTTTTTCTCGTGAGCGCAAAGTTTTTGTTTTTCAGCAGAATCAAATTAACTATAACCATAGGTTATCCTATAGGTTCTACTTGGCACCAACACTAAATAAAACATGAAAACACATCTAAACAGAAGGTAGATTGATTATTTATTACTAAACAGGAGCAAAAATCAAGGAATAAAAGTAAAATTGTGTTGCCTCTCAATAAGCGCTTTTCTTTAAAGCCTCTAGCTAGGCATTGAGATTTCAATGATGCTCACATGAAAGACAAGAACTGAAGCACAAAGAGAGCATCATAAAACACGTGACAAACACATATAAGTCTAACATACTTCCTATACATAGGCATCTTATTGGAAAACAAATTATCATAGCAAGGAAAAACTAGCATATGCAAGGAAGCGGAAAGAAACAATAGCAATCTCAACATCAAGAGAGGTAATTTAGTAACATGAAAATTTCTACGACCATATTTTCCTTTATCATAATAATTACATGTAGGATCATAAGCAAATTCAACAATATATCTATCACAAAACATATTCTCAACATGATCCACATGCATATGAAGTTGACACTCTTCCAAAATAGTGGTATCAATATTAACTAAATGCATGACCTCTCCAAACCCACTTTTATCAAAAAATTCATAAGATTGAACATTCTCCAAATATATGGGATCTAAAGTTGACACTCTTCCAAACCCACTTCCAATAATATTGCAAACACTATTATCAATCTCATATTCATCATGTGGCTTAAATAAATTTTCAAGATCATAAGGAACATCATCACCCCAATCATGATCATTGCAACAAGTAGTAGACATAGCAAAACTAGCATCCCCAAGCTTAGGGTTTTGCATATTATTAGCACAATTGACATCAAGAGAATTTACAGTAACATCATTGCAATCATGCTTTTCATTGAAGGAACTACCAAGTATGGGTGCAATAGCAACGATCTCATGTTTAACATAAGGAACTTATAGCAAATTCATCTTCATAAATATTGGCATCATGGACACAAGAATAGCAAGCATCATATTCATCAAGGGATATTTCAATCAAATCATTGGAATCATTATCTATAGATTCATGCATATCATTATTTTCTTCTGAAGCAACATTCATTCTCTCAATAAATTCTTTGACATAGGCATTATGAGCATAGTTTTCATAGCAATATTTAAGTATGTCAAAATTTTCTGATTCGTAGAGAGTAATATCATACTTTTCAAACAAAGAAGCAATTTCATAAGCACCCTTAAAAGCAACAAATTCTTCAATTTGTTCGATATCATAGTAACTGTAAACACCTTTTGAATAAGAAGATAAGATTTCACTTTCATTAAACTCACATAGGTAGGGAAGGTGTTTTTTAGGGTTCTTAGAGCAACAAGTCAAATCACAAATTTCACAAAGATTCCAAGCATAACACATCAATCTGTTTATTTGATCCCATAAGAGTCACCCTTTTTCAGACAAACGGTGACGCACAAAATGAGCGTGCTCATTTAAAGATTTCCCATCAACTATGCTAGTTGGGGTTTCAGCACGAGCGCATAAGGATCAAAGAAGATCCAAGTAGAATACTTTAAGTGGATCCATATCAATAGATTTTTAGCAAGCAAAGATGCAAGCACATATAAGGCACATGGAGGCACAAGCAAACAAAAAGGCAAGCGAAAGAGAGAGGAGATTTGGAAATAGAGGGCGAATAAAATGGCAAAGGTGAAATGGGGGAGAGGAAAACGAGAGGAAAATGGTAAATAATGTAAGTGCGAGGGAGATGAGTTTGTGATGGGTACTTGGTATGTCTTGACTTGAGCAAAGACCTCCCTGGCAACGGCACGAGAAATCCTTCTTGCTGCATCTTGAGCTTGCGTTGGTTTTCCTTGAACAGGAAAGGGTGATGCAGCACATTAGCGTAAGTATTTCCCTTAGTTTTTGAGAACCAAGGTATCAATCCAGTAGGAGGCTCCTCACAAGTCCCACGAACCTACGCAAACAAACAAAGAACTCGCAACCAACGCGATAAAGGGGTTGTCAATCCCTTCAAGGCCACTTGCAAAAGTGAGATCTGATAGAGATAATATGATAAGATAAATATTGTTTTGGTATTTTATGATATAGGTGCAAAAAGTAAAGATGCAAATAAAAGTAGATTGAAAGCTTATATGATAAAGGATAGACCCGGGGGCCATAGGTTTCACTAGAGGCTTCTCTCAAGATAGCATAAGTATTACGGTGGGTGAATAAATTACTGTCGAGGAATTGATAGAAAAGCCAATAATTATGAGATTATCTAGGCATGATCATGCATAGAGGCATCACGTCCGCAACAAGTAGATCGACTCCTGCCTGCATCTACTACTATTACTCCACACATCGACCGCTATCCAACATGCATCTAGAGTATTAAGTTCATAAGAACAAAGTAACGCATTAAGAAAGATGACATGATGTAGAGGGATAAACTCATGCAATATGATATAAACCCCGTCTTTTTATCCTCGATGGCAACAATGCAATACGTGCCATGCAACCCTTTCTGTCACTGGGTAAGGACACCGCAAGATTGAACCCAAAGCTAAGCACTTCTCCCATGGCAAGAACGATCAATCTAGTAGGCCAAACCAAACTGATAATTCGAAGAGACTTGCAAAGATAACTCCATCATACATAAAAGAATCCAGAGAAGATTCAAATATTATTCATAGATAAACTTGATCATAAACCCACAATTCATCGGATCTCGACAAACACACCGCAAAAAGAGTTTACATCGAATAGATCTCCACAAGAGAGGGGGAGAACATTGTATTGAGATCCAAAAAGAGAGAAGAAGCCATCTAGCTAATAACTATGGACCCAAAGGTCTATGGTAAACTACTCACAACTCATCGGAAGGGCTATGGTGTTGATGTAGAAGCCCTCCATGGTGGATTCCCCCTCCAGCAGAACGTCGGCGACGGCTCCAAGATGGGATCTCGTGGATATAGAAGGTTACGGTGGCGGAAATATTTCTTGGATGGCTCCCTGGATGTTTTTGGGGTATGTAGGCTTATATAGGAGGAAGAAGTACATCGGTGGCCGCTCGAGGGGCCCAGGAGACAGGGGCGCGCCCAGGAGGGGTGGGCGCGCCCTCCTATCTCCTGGCCGCCTCGTTTGCTTCTTGACTTGCACTCCAAGTTCTCCGGATCACGTTCGTTCCAAAAATCACGCTCCCGAAGGTTTTATTCCGTTTGGACTCCGTTTGATATTCCTTTTCTTAGAAATACTGAAATAGGCAAAAAACAGCAATACGGGCTGGGCCTCCAGTTAGTAGGTTAGTCCCAAAAATGATATAAATGTGTAAAATAAAGCCCATAAACATCCAAAACAGGTAATATAATAGCATGGAACAATCAAAAATTATAGATACGTTGGAGACGTATCAATGTGTGCGGTCTAATGAGCGTTGAGGCTCGCGGTGGCTATCGTTATGTTCTCACCCTCACTGATGACTTAAATAGATATGGGTATGTCTAATTGATGAAACACAAGTCTGAGACCTTTGAAAAGTTCAAGGAATTTCAGAGTGAGGTAGAGAATCAACATGACAGAAAAATAAAGTTCTTAAGATCAGATCGTGGGGGAGAATATTTGAGTCATGAATATTGTACGCACTTAAGGAAATGTGGAATTGTTTCACAAATCACGCCGCCTGGAACACCTCGGCGTAATGTTGTGTCCGAACGTCTTAATCGCACTCTATTGGATATGGTGCGATATATGATGTCTCTTACCGGTTTGTCGCTATCATTTTGGGGATATGCTTTAGAGACAGACACATTCACTTTAAATAGGACACCGTCTAAATCCTTTGAGATGACACTACATGAATTATGGTTTGGAAAGAAACCTAAGCTATCGTTTCTAAAAGTTTGGGGATGTGATGCTTATGTCAAGAAACTTCAACCTGAAAAGCTCGAACCCAAGTCGGAAAAATGCATCTTCATAGGATACCCTAAGGAAACCATTGGGTATACCTTCTACCTCGGATCCGAAGGCAAGATCTTCATTTCCAAGAACGGGTCCTTTCTGGAGAAATAGTTTCTCTCGAAGGAAGTAAGTGGGAGGAAAGTAGAACTTGATGAAGTACTGCCTCTTGAACCGGAAAGTAGCACAGCTCAGGAAGATGTTTCTGTAGTGCCTGCACCGACTAGAGAGGATGTTAATGATGATGATCAAGGTACTTCGGATCAAGTTGCTACTGAACTTTGTAGGTCCACAAGGACACGTTCCACACCAGAATGGTATGGCAACCCTGTCCTGGAAATCATGTTGTTAGACAACGGTGAACCTTCGAACTATGAAGAAGCGATGGGGGGCCCAGATTCCAACAAATGGCTTGAAGCCATGCAATCCGAGATAGGATCCATGTATGAAAACAAAGTATGGACTTTGACAGACTTGCCCGTTGATCAGCGAGCGATAGAAAATAAATGGATCTTTAAGAAGAAGACAGACTCGGATGGTAATGTTACCATCTATGAAGCTCGACTTGTCGCTAAGGGTTATCGACAAGTTCAAGGGGTTGACTACGATGAGACCTTCTCACCCGTAGCAAAGCTGAAGTCCGTCCGAATCATGTTAGCAATTGCCACATTCTACGATTATGAGATATGGCAAATGGACGTCAAAACGGCATTCCTTAACGGCTTTCTTAAGGAAGAATTGTATATGATGCAGCCGGAGGGTTTTGTCGATCCTAAGAATGCTAACAAGGTATGCAAGCTCCAGCGCTCCATCTATGTGCTGGTGCAAGCATCTCGGTGTTGGAACATTTGTTTTGATGAAATGATCAAAGTGTTTGGGTTTATGTAGACTTATGGAGAAGCCTGCGTTTACAAGAAAGTGAGTGGGAGCTCTGTAGCATTTCTCATATTATATGTGGATGACATACTATTGATGGGAAATGATATAGAACTTTTGGACAGCATAAAGGCCTACTTGAATAAGTGTGTTTCAATGAAGGACCTTGGAGAAGCTGCTTACATATTAGGCATCAAGATCTGTAGAGATAGATCGAGACGCCTCATAGGTCTTTCAAAAAGCACATACCTTGATAAGATATTGAAGAAGTTCAATATGGATCAGTTCAAGAAGGGGTTCTTGCCTGTGTTGCAAGGTGTGAAATTGAGCTCGGCTCAATGCCCGACCACGGCAGAAGATAGAGAAAAGATGAGTGTCATCCCCTATGCCTCCGCCATAGGGTCTATTATGTATACCATGCTTTCTACCAGACCTGATGTAAACCTTGCCATAAGTTTGGTAGCAAGGTACCAAAGTAATCCCGGCATGGAACACTGGACGGCGGTCAAGAATATCATGAAGTACCTAAAAAGGACTAAGGATATGTTTCTCGTTTATGGAGGTGACAAAGAGCTCGTTGTAAAGGGTTACGTCGATGCTAGCTTCGACACAGATCTGGATGACTCCAAGTCACAAACCGGATACGTGTATATTTTGAATGGTGGGGTAGTAAGCTGGTGCAGTAGCAAGCAAAGCGTCATGGCGGGATCTACATGTGAAGCGGAGTACATGGCAGCCTCTGTGGCAGCGCATGAAGCAATCTGGATGAAGGAGTTCATTACCGACCTTGGAGTTATTCCCAATGCGTCGGGCCCGATGACCCTCTTCTGTGACAACACTAGAGCTATTGCCCTTGCCAAGGAGCCCAGGTTTCACAAGAAGACCAGGCACGCAAGTGTTGCTTCAACTCCATTCGTGAAAATGTTCAAGATGGAGACATAGATATTTGCAAAGTGCATACGGGTCTGAATGTCACAGATCTATTGACTAAACCTCTTCCACGAGCAAAACATGATCAACACCAGAACTCTCTGGGTGTTCGATTCATCACAGTGTAACTAGATTATTGACCCTAGTGCAAGTGGGAGACTATTGGAAATATGCCCTAGAAGCAACAATAAAATGGTTATTATTATATTTCCTTGTTCATGATAATTTTCTATTGTTCATGCTATAATTGTATTAAACTGGAAATCATGATACATGTGTGAATACATAGACCACAACATGTCCCTAGTGGCCTCTAGTTGACTAGCTCGTTGAACAACAGATGGTCATGGTTTCCTGACTATGGACATTGGATGCCATTGATAACGGGATCACATCATTAGGAGAATGATGTGATGGACAAGACCCAATGCTAAGCATAGCACAAGATCGTGTAGTCCGTTTGCTAAAGATTTTCTAATGTCAAGTATCATTTCCTTAGACCATGAGATTGTATAAGTCCCGGATACCGTAGGAGTGCTTCGGGTGTACCAAACATCACAGCGTAACTGGGTGACTATAAAGGTGCACTACAGGTATCTCCGAAAGTGTCTGTTGGGTTGGCACGAATCGAGACTGGGATTTGTCACTCCGTATGACAGAGAGGTATCTCTGGGCCCACTCGGTAATGCATCATCATAATGAGCTAAATGTGACTAAGTAGTTGGTCATGGGATCATGCATTACAGAACGAGTAAAGGGACTTGCCCGTAACGAGATTGAACGAGGTATTGGGATACCGATGATCGAATCTCGGGCAAGTAACGTACCGATTGACAAAGGGAATTGTATACGGGATTGCTTGAATCCTCAACATCGTGGTTCATCCGATAAGATCATCATGGAACATGTCGGAGCCAACATGGGTATCTAGATCTCGCTGTTGGTTATTGGCCGAAGAGCTGTCTCGGTCATGTCTGCATGATTCCCAAACCCGTAGGGTCTACACACTTAAGGTTCGATGACGCTAGGGTTATAGGGAAGATTTGTATGTGATTACCGAATGTTGTTCGGAGTCCCGGATGAGATCCCGGACGTCACGAGGAGTACCAGAATGGTCCGGAGGTGAAGATTTATATATGGGAAGTCATCATACGGTCACCGAAAGTATTCGGGGGTTTACTGGTATTGTACCGGGATCACCGGGAGGGTCCACCTGCCCCAGAGGGCCTTATGGGCTGTATGTGGAAGGGAACCAGCCCCTAAGTGGGCTCGGCGCCATCCCCCCTAGGGCCCATGCGCCTACGGTTGGGGGGAACCCTAAGGGGGGGGCGCCCCCTTGGCTTGGGGGCCAAGTCCCCTCCCCTTGGCCGCCGCCCCCCTCTAGATCTCATCTAGAGGGGCCGGCTGTCGGTGTCAAAACCGGCGGATCTCGGGTAGGGGGTCCCGAACTGTGCGTCTAAGGCTAATGGTAACAGGAGGCTGGGGACACGATGTTTACCCAGGTTTGGGCCCTCTCGATGGAGGTAATACCCTACTTCCTGCTTGATTGATATTGATGATATGAGTATTACAAGAGTTGATCTACCACCGAGATCAGAGAGGATAAACCCTAGAAGCTAGCCTATGGTACGATTGTTGATGATGATAATGATGATGAGTCCTATGGTCTAAACCCTCCGGTTTATATAGACATCGAAGAGGGCTAGGATTACACAGAGTCGGTTTACAGAGAAGGAGATCTACATCCGAATCGCCAAGCTTGCCTTCCATGCCAAGGATAGTCCCATCCAAACACGGGACGAAGTCTTCAATCTTGTATCTTCATAGTCCAACAGTCCGGCCAAAGTATATAGTCCAGCTGTCCGGATACCCCCTTATCCAGGACTCCCTCAGTAGCCCCTGAACCAGGCTTCAATGACGACGAGTCCGGCGCGTAGATTGTCTTCGGCATTGCGAGGTGCGATCCATCTCCGAATACTCCAAGATAAATTCCGAACACAAGGACCGTGTCCGGCTCTGCAAGATAAATTCCATATACCACTGTAGAGAGAATAATAATAATCCACGAATCCAATCTGCTGACAATTCTTCGAAAAGTGACATCACGCCATGACTCGGTTTTTATTCGAACCGTTTTTACAACTTGCTACCACACACACCACGAGGCGGTTTCCTTGGCACGTCCTGTCAGAGCAGAGATCACGTTCCCCTTATTACGAGATTCTCATCAATACGGGTACGGGTAATCCAACAGTGCCTGTTGGCATGACCCCGTGTTTTTAGGCAAGTCCGGAATGACCACGTTTGGGGACATTTGATATTCTTCCCCCTTTATAAAGGAGCCGAGGCCTACCCCTCTATCTCCACGCTCGCACATCTCGCACCCTGAGTTCCAACACCCAAAGCCCGAGCTTAAGCACCCTGGATCTTCGATCATGTCCGGATCTGACCATCAAGGTCGATGGATGGCTTCCTCTATCACAGAGGAGGATATTGCGAAGCTCAGGGAGGCTGGGTATTTGACCGCCGATGTCAAGCATAGGCTTCCTGCTCCCGATCAGGTTATCCCCACTCCCGAGACCAACGAGAGCATCGTATTTGTCTCCCACTTCCTCTGGGGCTTAGGTCTTACTCTTGACCCCTTCGTGAGGGGGCTCATGTTCTACTCCGGGCTAGATTTCCACGATCTAGCTCCGGATTCCATCCTCCACATCTCGTCATTTATCGTTGTGTGTGAAGCCTTCCTCCACATTGCCCCCCACTTCGGCTTATGGCTCAAGACTTTCAATGTGAAGCCGAAGATAATTGAGGGGCGACACGCAGAGTGCGGAGGCGCCGTACTAAGTAGGAACATTGATGCCCCGTGGCCCGAAGGCTCCTTCCTGGAGGTATCTGATTTATGGCAACAAAGGTGGTTCTATGTCACAGCTCCTCGAGGCTCAAAGTGCGTGGCCGGGCCTGCCTTCCGCCCGGGCCCTCCTCCTCAATTGGCATCGTGGGCCACTGGGACTAAACTGCGGGCCTGCGAACGATGTACCAATGCTACAAAGCCGCATTCGGAAGCTCCTCGAGAGGGACATTAGTCTCGTCAAAATAATCCAAGTCATGCTAGTTCGGCGGAT
The DNA here is from genome assembly GCF_018294505.1 of Triticum aestivum. NCBI lineage: Eukaryota > Viridiplantae > Streptophyta > Magnoliopsida > Poales > Poaceae > Triticum > Triticum aestivum. The sequence continues at coordinate 677,035,459 of NC_057813.1, read as the reverse complement.
CCTGCCGTGCAAACGCCGGCCTCTCCGGATGTGGGAATTCAATCTAGAAGGTCCGTGAACCATTCAGCACCTCTTCGGCATGACGCCCGAAGGGATGTATAAGTTGTTCTTGGACCACGAATAAAGTGTCCGGACACCATCGAAGATGCGGGCCTGAGCTGCAATCGCCTCGATATCCAAGTAAGTAACCGTATAACCAAACACCTCGCTTGTTTTTGTCATAGCATTGTTCTGAACACTGTCCACAACCAGGATTGGCTTAGTAAGGCAGAGAGGATCAGGTGTCCGGCCCCGCTTCCCGAAAGCTCGCCCATTCCGGCAATAGCCAGGATTCTTGAACAGACACTATGTCGAGTGCCACCAGAGAAAGCTGAAGGGAAGAGAGGGGAGGCCAAGAGTGGGCCTCACACATTGCGCACCCGAACCGGGGAAATTAGCGCCTCCATGGAGGAGGAGAATCCAGGAGGAGAATCTGAGGTTTCCTCCCCCCGCGGGAAGAAGAGGGCCGCCTCCGAAAATTTGGAGACGGGGGCGCCTAAACAAGGGAAGTGTACTTCACCAAAGGGCCCTGCCCCGAAGGGCGTCCTCACCACACAGTGCCCGCAAACGGGCCAGCCCTCCACCGAGCTGTAAGTTTAATTAAGCAAGGATCTTATTGATTTTTCCTTTGAGAGTAATAATCGGGACCTGTTTTTTGTAGTCCGGCCAGCAGTTCATCTCAACAGGGTTCGTCCTCGGGGGATCTTCTTCCGGAGATGATGGAGAGTAAAACCCCACCTGCCCCTCCGCCCCGTGAGGCGGGCGACCCTGAGGTAGCATCACGGAGGAGTTCGGATCCAATGGGGCCGGAAGCTAACACTTCGGCCGCCTCGAGCCCAGCGCGTTCGGCTCCCATGGTGGACAATGGAAAGGGTCCAGGAGAATCCGGTGTCCGGCCGAACACGCTGACGGGCCTCCTGGAGTCAGCTATTCTCTTGGAGGGACATCGTACCCTAATGGGTATGGTGTTGGAGAAAATATCCTCTGCCACCAGCGGTTTAAACGAAGCTTTTAGGAGCCTGCTCAAAGGCTTTGAGGTAAGCCGCAATTTTTAGTTGTACCGCATGCAATACACGCGCTCTGTATAGATAGTAGCCCCTGAGACTGTGGAGGCCAGCCCATGGCGGCAAACGGAGGATCACATTCCCAGATAATGTTTGCACTTGTATTGATGTGCAGGTTGCTAAGTGTTCGGCAATAGACCAGGCCGCTGAGTGCGCCGAATTGAGGCGGCAGATTGACATTGTGGAGGCCGACGTCATGCTTGTGAACAAGCGATTCGAGGAGTCGCCGAGTATGCTTTCCTATATCCACATCTATTTTTGCAAGAAGGTTGGAATATTAATGTGATGTGATGTAGTTCAAGGCGGAGCTGCTGCCGTTGAGGCCCTGAGGGCGGAGCTTGCCCTAGCCAAGGAACAAGCCCGGATTAGCAATGCGGCTGCTCTAAAGGCAGCCGAAGAATTGAAAGCCAAACAAGCCGCTCATCTCCGAAGCGAAGAGAGGATATCCGAGATGGTTGTGGAGCTGAAGGACACCACCGGCCGGTATGAGCTTCTTGAAAAGGAGAATCAGACAAAGGCGGCCGACCTAAAGAAGGCAATGGATTCAGCTAAAGAGATGCGCTCTCAGATTAGAGACGCACGGGAGGAACTTCGACAAGCCGGAGAAATCGCGGCCGGAAATCCTTATGTGTTGCGGATGAAGTTTTTATATCCAAAGTATGCTCCGTTGGATAAGCTATGGAGCACCGCAGATGAGTATGCGGACTTGGCGAAGAGTGCGGCTGATGCGACCAAGTTATTCAAGGACCATGAAGATAACAAAATGGAGAGGCTGTTCTGGTCGCAATTTAATGCTCCAGCGCGCTCCTTGCCCTTGAGTGAGAAGATGGCCGCCATAGCCGAGCTCCATAGGTTGTCCGGCCTTGCAATGAGGTTATAATAGACCATATGTGGCCGAAGGAGCCGAAGCCGGACAGTTAATTTGGTTTGGTGCAACGATTATTTGCCACCAGAGCGCAGATTGACGCCATGAAGAGATCGGCGTGCATAGAGGGTGCGCGGATGGCTTTTGCCCGTGTGAAAACATACTGGGCGGATGTGGAGGCCACCCGCATTGCAACCCGGGGTCCGGCCGGAAGCCAAGACCCAGCTGAGCACTACTTTGAGGAGGTCATAGAAGGTGCCTGTAGAATAGAGTCTCAGTGTTCGAAGAATGTCATGTTTGAATGACGAACTTATTAGTTATAAACAATTATGTGTTTAATTATGGAGGCTGTGTTTTATACTTTTGCCTAAAAGTATTATAATGTCTCATGTGTGGTTGTTTATGTATTCATATAACGCGAAAGTTAGCAGTCGTTGGCTTTAGCCCCCACGCATATAATGTGGGGGTGTTCGAGAAGATAGGCAGAAACACACTTGATCCAACGTCTTGGTCCATTAAGGAGGTGATCACACATCGAACCAGGCAACTGGACTATATAGCTGTAACACTTTCGCTTAGCCATAGGAGTTGAAAGGTGGGGCTACTATATAGCCCCTGGTACTTCCGCGTGCATCCTGATACGGTGCGCGTACTGACCGGAAGACCGGTCCTTCGTTAATGCGGAGGAATCCTATAGATTCCGATGAGTCCTCGAGTGGTTGACCAGTCTCTCGCTATATCATGACAGTCAGTTTTCGGCTTTCATTACTGAGGTGCTCATTCGAAATAACCAGGGCAAAATCACAGTAGTTCTCCTTTGGTCGCCTTAGCCGATAGAACGGAACGTAAGGCAGCAAACCCAGGAGCTGGGCTAACCCAACATTTGACCAAAGGCATGATTCGGAGCTGATGCATATAAGGCCAAACTCGTGACGCCGAACACTCCCGAAGGTATTCGGACTTTATAACATATATTGGGCTGAATAATGCCCTTGACCCTATGATTCCAGGTACGCGCATTGATCTGTCATGGCAAAAAGCCTAAAACGCCAGTGTCCCTTAAGGGTGTATGAAATACCCATGGGACATTGAGCAACAAGAAACAGTAAAGAAGGTTTACGCAGGGGCTTAATCTAAAGAGAAACCTGTGGGCGGGGCCCTGCTGCACGTCTGCGCCTGTATCTCCGTTGTGCCGTATCCTGGAAGGGTTTCGCACTGGTAGTGTCTGTAAGAATGAAAGAAAAAGAAAATGTGCGAAAAGTTAGTTATGCTCAAGAAATGTTTGAGATCCGGCCCGTTAATGAGGCAAGCCGAATTGTGGGCTTCTGTTACATGTTAGCAGCCCCTCGTATTATTGGACTCGTCTAACCATGTCCTTGGTCTTGACGACCGGTGATGCGTTCCGGCGGGAGAGGCCGCCTAGAGTCCGGCAGCGGGAACTACTGCATACTGCTCTATGTTTCCGCTAACCGTGATGATGCCGCGTGGTTCGGGCATCTTGAGTTTAAGGCAGGCGTAGTTCGGTATTGCGTTAAAGCAAGCGAAGGCCGGTCTTCCAAGCAATGCATGATAATCGCTGCTGAAGGGAGCGATGTTGAAGAGTAAGTTCTCGCGTCTGAAATTGTCGGGAGAACCGAATGTTACTTCTAACATGAGGGAGCTCCAGCAATGGGCCACGATGCATGGAATTACTCCATTGAAGGTGGCGTTATTTTGACTTATTCTGGATGGGTCTATCCCCATCCTACGGATGGTGTCTTGATATATCAAATTAAGACTACTGCCGCCGTCCATTAGGACGCGAGTAAGATGGTATCCGTCAATTATTGGGCCGAGAACCAAGGCAGCCGATCCTCCATGCCGGATACTAGCCGGGTAGTCCCTGTGATCAAAAGTGATCGGGCAAGTTGCCCAGGGATTAAACTGGGGGGCTACGAACTCTGCGTGAGTTGCGTATACCTTGTTTACCGTTTTGACTTCCGGTGGGAATTGTTTCTGGCCCCTGGTGTTCGGCTGGCGAGGCTCATCCTCGTCTTTGCTTGGTGTTTCCCTTCCCTTGTGTTCGGCATTTAACTTGCCGGCCTGCTTGAAAACCCAACATTCTCTGTGGGTATGATTTGCAGGTTTGTCGGAAGTGCCATGGATTTGGCACAATCTGTCCAGGACTATGTTCAGGCCGGATGGTTCCTCTTTACTGCCTTTAAATGTCTTTTTCCCTTGACCAGGTCGAGAGCCCCTAAACCCGGCGTTGACCGATGTGTTGTCCGGACTATCCTTATTCCGACGTTTGTGCTTAGTGTGTCGTGGCTTCCCGTTGCCATCTCGGATTTCGGATGTGCTTGGGTCGCTGGTGCCTTTACGGGCCAACCAGTTGTCCTCGCCCGCACAAAATTGGGTCAAGAGGCTTGTTAAGGCTGCCATCGTTCTCAGCTTTTCTTGGCCGAGGTGTCTGACAAGCCACTCGTCTCGGATACTGTGTTTGAAGGCCGCTAAGGCTTCAGCGTCTGGACAGTCGACAATTTGATTCTTCTTAGTGAGGAGTCTGTTCCAAAGTTTGCGGGATGACCCTCCAGGCTGCTGTATTATGTGACTTAAATCGTCAGCATCTGGAGGCCGGACATAGGTCCCTTGAAAGTTGGCCCTGAAAGCATCCTCAAGTTCCTCCCAACTTCCAATTGAGTTTTTGGGGAGGCTTTTCAGCCAATGATGAGCTGGTCTTTTTAACTTGAGGGGGAGGTATTTGATGGCGTGGAGGTCATCCCCACGAGCCATGTGTATGTGAAGGATAAAATCTTCAATCCAGACCCCAGGATCCGTCGTTCTGTCGTATGAGTCTATATTCACCGGTTTGAATCCCTGTGGGAATTCATGATCCAGCACCTCATCCGTGAACCACAGGGGGTGCACAGCCCCTCGGTATCTGGCCGTGTCGCGGCATGCTGCCGGCTGCTGTGGTTCCCGGTGTTGATTCCGGATTGGTATTCGATCAGTATGATCGTTGTGGTTACCATGATCCCGCGTCGGAGCATGTCCACTGGACCTATAGATGGATCTGGCCGCATTGGCCTTTTTGTCCAGGAGCTCTCGTAAATCGTGTGCAGTATCGGTGGCTGCTCTATCGCGGCCATGAGGTGGTTGGTCCGGCTGAGTAGCCGTATTATTTTTGGGCCGAACGGGTGCTGCGGCTTCATCGTCAAATTCGGGTAGCAGTTTGCACTTTGGATAGCTCTTTGTGTGGCGATTATCGCCATGTTTCCCTTCGGTGTCCAGCACCTTATTCCATCTTCGATTGAGTGTATCATGTGCGGCCTTAAGCCTTTGCTTCTGCTTCTTCAGGCTCCGCGCTGTGGCCAGGAGTTTTCCGTGGAGGTTATCTTGTTCCGGATGTTCTTCCGGGATGATGAACGCATCGTCAACCGAGCTGTTCTCTTCTTTGGAGGTAGCATGATGAGTTCGGCCCTCTGAATTATGTTCGAGCGTCTGCTCCGGGCTGTGTTTGGCATGACCTGGTTTATCCTGCTCCATCGCTGGGTCCCTATGGTCGTTGTTGCCTTCGAAATCTACCGGAGTGTCATCCTGTTTTGGGTTGTTATCGCTATTTTTACCGTGACTGGACCTAAGGCGGCGCCTACGTGGTCGTTTTTGCTTTTGCCTGGGGAGTTTATCCTCCGTTGTGTCCTTTTTGTCAACATTGTCTTCTTTGGGGGTGTCCACCATGTAGACGTTGTATGATGAAGTGGCAGTCCAGCGCCCTGTGGGAGGTGGTTCCAGGTCTTCCCCTACATCGTCGTCCATACCGTCGATGTCATCGGAGTTGACGTTAAGCATGTCTATTAGGTCATCGACAGTGGCTATAAAGTGGGTGGTGGGTGGGTCGCGATTTTCTTCATCCTCTGTATCCCACACGGGCCGGATACAGTCCGGCGAAGGGTCTCCTGACAAAGGGAGAGACCTTAATGAATTTAGCACGTCTCCGAAGGGTGAGTGCTGAAAGATATCCGCGGTGGCGAATTCCATAACCGCAGCCTAGTTGGATTTGATGGGCACCGATGCGCGTGGTCCGGAACACATGACCGGAGGCAAGTCCGGGGGTCCAGGGATACAGATCCCTTTAGGAGAGGAGTCTGTGCTAGGCTCCAAAGCCGATGAGTGTGCGGCCTTCAGGGCAGGGTCCATCCACCCGTCCTCGGAAGGCACGACCTACTCGGGAACGGAGTTCGGAGCGGTAGCAGGTGCGATATTCTGAATACTGTCTGACGGCAGATCTAAGTCATGCGCGTGGCAATCGTTCGGCGCTCCTGACATGGGCTCGAATCCGTCGAAGATCAAATCTCTATGGACATCGGCAGTGTAGTTTAGGTTCCCGAACCTGGCCTGACGGCCAGGGGCGTAGCTATCGACCTGCTCTAGATGGCCAAGCAAGTTGGTCCGGAGCACGGAGCTGCCAAATACAAAGATCTGTCCGGGGAGAAAAGTATCACCTCGGACGGCATTGTTGAAGGTTGAAGAAGCCATCGAGCCTTATAGCGACGACACAGAGGAACTCTCAATGAAAGCGTTGATCTTCCACGAGATCAGAGAGGCTAAACCCTATAAGCTAGCCTATGGTATGATTGTTGATGATGATAATGATGGTGAGTCCTACGGACTAAACCCTCTGGTTTATATAGACACCAAAGAGGGCTAGGGTTACACAGTCGGTTTACAGAGAAGGAGATCTACATCCGAATCGCCAAGCTTGCCTTCCACGCCAAGGAGAGTCCCATTCGGACATGGGACGAAGTCTTCAATCTTGTATCTTCATAGTCCAACAGTCACTACAAGAAATATGTCAACTTATGACCTTCTGTCAGTGACCCTGGAAGAATTGGTCATAGATTTATGACCATTTGAGACCAATTGGTCAAAAGCTGTTCAGGGGCTCCAAACCCTAAACCATTGCGACCATTTTGGTCAGAAAGGTCATAATTTCCTTACATGAAATGGTCATAAAGCTAACAGCGCTAGTCCGCTGCCTTATTTCTAGTTGTTAACGACCAATATAGATGGTCATAGCCTTGTAAATTGTGGTGGGTTGCGATGACTAGGCGCCATCTCATCAGTTTTGCCTATGCGTCATGTCCATGTGGCAGTTTTTGCCCTAGGTTCTGAAGCAACCTATATTTCTGTCATTCCCAAAATTCCCAAAAAAATCTCATAAATTCTTTGGGTCATATCTTCGTCAAATATGTAAAAACATTCCTTTCCTAGTTCAAAAATAATTCAAAAATATTCATATTCCTATTCTGTTCAGAACAACAGTTTGTGAAGGAAGTACCACTTTGGCATGTCCAAATGGTATCCATTTTCTACAGTGCTTTCCTATGCCCAAATAACCATGCTCCACCAAATGCCAACTCAATCCATTCATTATTTTGAGCCCAGCTTCAACATTCGTATTTATGTCCAATGTGGTACTTTGTAAAGCAAGTACCACCTAGGCTCCTCCTTTTGAGGTGAAAATTTGTGAAGACGGTATTCTTAGTAACTGATCGTCCTCAGCCAAAACTCACGCCCATTAGCCTTGTGCATTTCCCGTACCGCAAATCAAACACTTGGCTGCTTATTCATGTTTGAGCATCGATCGGTCTCCTCGTGAGAATCTTATGTTGTGATTTTCTTCCTAGAACCTACCCGGGGAGTGCCCAACCCACTAGACATGCCTAGGTCGCCCAGAACACATGGAAATGCCACGGTCACGTGGTGACCACGAGGCGGCCATGCGAGCTTACGCGCTCTAGAGTTGGGGCCCTCGGCCACCGTCCAAACCTCGATGTCTCGCCATCAAACCATGTATTTCTGATTAAATAGATACTTATTTACCTAGAAATGATTTTTGGAAAAAATAAATAGCAAACTATGAGACAGCTGCAGTTCAAATTTGACCCGCTTCCAGCTGAATCGGTGGGAATTTGTCTTTTTCACCAGAGGTGGATCAAAACTTTTGGCACCCAACCATTTTGTCAATTGTGCATTAAATATGCCCTAATATTTTATAAAAATGATTTGCTACAATTTTGCAACAAATATATGGTAGGTCCTTCACAAAAAAAACTCATTTCAGGCACTCAGAAAATGGAAAATGGTTTTTTCGTCCAAAGAAAATGAAAACTTCCTTAGGCAACATTGTTTGCCATTCCAATATGCACCCTTGTGCATAATATGAGATCATTTGAACAAACCATGCCATGAATGTGGCCATAAGATTGATCATGTGGCTTGAAAGCCATGAATCTTCACACTTGATAGCTCATTTCTGAGAACACTTTTTTAAAATAATTACCGTATTACAAGTTTATTATTTTTCCTGGAAACTTGGTCACATATAATGACACAATGCGAAGGTTTTCCAATTTTTTGATTTTTTTTGAATTTTTTATGCCCGTTTCAAAATGCGGTCAAAACGGCGGGCTTGACCGTTCCTAGCTAGTGGTTGAATCTTGGAAAACTTTTGATGTTTCTCTGATTAAATAGATACTTATGTACCTAGAAATGATTTTTGGAAAAAAAATAAATAGCAAACTATGAGACAGCTGCAGTTCAAATTTGACCCGCTTCCAGCTGAATCGACGGGAATTTGTCTTTTTCACCAGAGGTGGATCAAAACTTTTGGCACCCAACCATTTTGTCAATTGTGCATTAAATATGCCCTAATATTTTATAAAAATGATTTGCTACAATTTTGCAACAAATATATGGTAGGTCCTTCACAAAAAAACCTCATTTCGGGCACTCAGAAAATGGAAAATGGTTTTTTCGTCCAAAGAAAATGAAAACTTCCTTAGGCAACATTGTTTGCCATTCCAATATGCACCCTTGTGCATAATATGAGATCATTTGAACAAACCATGCCATGAATGTGGCCATAAGATTGATCATGTGGCTTGAAAGCCATGAATCTTCACACTTGATAGCTCATTTCTGAGAACACTTTTTTAAAATAATTACCGTATTACAAGTTTATTATTTTTCCTGGAAACTTGGTCACATATAATGACACAATGCGAAGGTTTTCCAATTTTTTGATTTTTTTTGAATTTTTTATGCCCGTTTCAAAATGCGGTCAAAACGGCGGGCTTGACCGTTCCTAGCTAGTGGTTGAATCTTGGAAAACTTTTGATGTTTCTCTGATTAAATAGATACTTATGTACCTAGAAATGATTTTTGGAAAAAAAATAAATAGCAAACTATGAGGCAGCTGCAGTTCAAATTTGACCCGCTTCCAACTGAATCGGCGGGAATTTGTCTTTTTCACCAGAGGTGGATCAAAACTTTTGGCACCCAACCATTTTGTCAATTGTGCATTAAATATGGTCTAGTATTTTATAAAAATGATTTGGTACAATTTTGCAACAAATATATGGTAGGTCCTTCACAAAAAAAACTCATTTCGGGCACTCGAAAAATGGAAAATGAATTTTCCGTGCAAAGAAAATGAAAACTCCCTTTGGCAACACTGTTTGGAATTCCAAGATGCACCCTTGTGCACAATATGAGATCATTTGAACAAACTATGCCATGAATGTGGCCATGAGATTGATCATGTGGCTTGAAAGCCATGAATCTTCACACTTGATAGCTCATTTCTGAGAACACTTTTTTAAAATAATTACCGTATAAGTTTGTTATTTTTCCTGGAAACTTGGTCACATATAATGACACAATGCGAAGGTTTTCCAATTTTTTGATTTTTTTTGAATTTTTTATGCCCGTTTCAAGATGCGGTCAAAACGGCGGGCTTGACCGTTCCTAGCTAGTGGTTGAATCTTGGAAAACTTTTGATGTTTCTCTGATTAAATAGATACTTATGTACCTAGAAATGATTTTTGGAAAAATTAAATAGCAAACTATGAGGCAGCTGCAGTTCAAATTTGACCCGCTTCCAACTGAATCGGCGGGAATTTGTCTTTTTCACCAGAGGTGGATCAAAACTTTTGGCACCCAACCATTTTGTCAATTGTGAATTAAATATGGTCTAGTATTTTATAAAAATGATTTGGTACAATTTTGCAACAAATATATGGTACGTCCTTCACAAAAAAAACTCATTTCGGGCACTCGAAAAATGGAAAATGCATTTTTCGTGCAAAGAAAATGAAACCTCCCTTTGGAAACATTGTTTCAAATTCCAAGATGCACCCTTGTGCACAATATGAGATCATTTGAACAAACTATGCCATGAATGTGGCCATGAGATTGATCATGTGGCTTGAAAGCCATGAATCTTCACACTTGATAGCTCATTTCTGAGAACACTTTTTTAAAATAATTACCATATTACAAGTTTATTATTTTTCCTGGAAACTTGGTCACATATAATGACACAATGCGAAGGTTTTCCAATTTTTTGATTTTTTTTGAATTTTTTATGCCCGTTTCAAAATGCGGTCAAAATGGCGGGCTTGACCGTTCCTAGCTAGTGGTTGAATCTTGGAAAACTTTTGATGTTTCTCTTATTAAATAGATACTTATGTACCTAGAAATGATTTTTGGAAAAAATAAATAGCAAACTATGAGGCAGCTGCAGTTCAAATTTGACCCGCTTCCACCTGAATCGGCGGAAATTTGTCTTTTTCACCAGAGGTGGATCAAAACTTTTTACACCCAACCATTTGGTCAATTGTGCATTAAATATGGCCTAGCATTTTAGAAAAATAATTTGGTCCAATTTTGCAATAATTATTTGGTAGGTTCTTCACAAAAAAAACTCATTTCGGGCACTCGAAAAATGAAAAATGGCTCTTTTGTGCAATGAAAGTGAAAACTCCCCAACTCAACATTGTTTGGAGTTACAAGATGCACCTCGTGCAAATATTTGATAGCTTCTTCACAAAAAAAATTCATTTTGGACACTCAAAACATAAAAATTAAAATGCTGACATGATTTTACACTTTATTTCTTTTACCACGACCAATTTTGAATGGTCATAACGTCCAATACTAAATGGTCATAACGTTATACACGCATGCTGCGTTCTGATTGGGCCATAGCCATCTCATGCGGATCATGCATCAAGCACCGTTGGATGCTCGTGGATCCAACGGTAGCCCTCGCCCCCAACCCTCTCACCCACCTAGCCCTAACACAACCCCCCACGCCCCCACTTCCCCACCGCAACCTTCTCCACCTTCTCTCCCTCTCTCCCTTCTGGATCCACCGCCGCCGCACACCACTCTGGATCCCCCGCCGCCGCCCCCAACCTCACTCCCTCCCTCTGGATCTCGACGCGCTGCCGCCCCCACCCCACTCCTCCGGCGTTCCTCCCATACGTTCGCCGCTCGGCCCTCCCCATCGCGCTCCCGATCCAGATCCCTCCCCTCCCCACTCTCAGATCCAACTTCCCGAGACGGAGGGCGTCGTGGACATGGTTGCCACCACCGTCCTCTCCCTCGTCGTCCTCGGCGGCGGCATCTGGTTCAGCCACCGGGCCGCCACCATCGACTATGAGCGGTTCCTGGAGCGGCTGGTCATCGCGCTGGAGACGCTGCTCGCGGGGCTCGCGGGCTCGCTGTGGCGGACGGCCTCCTCCCCTGCGCCGCCTCCCTCCGCCCTTGCATTCCGATTCAAATCCGTCCTCACGGGGCAGATCTAATCCGATCCAGGGCACCGCCATGATGCAGCACCACCACCAGCTAGACCAGTGGCTCGTCGGCGTCCGCTGCTCTGACCAGGCACAAGAGTCGCTCGACAAGCTGCAGGCCTCGCTCCCTCCCTCCCTCCTCGACGGATCCAGGAACCCTAGATGGCCAGGGTGAGACTGTAGGAGGTCAGACCCCTCCTCTCATTCTCTTCTTCTTCTATCTCTGGTTTTTTTCCTCTCCGCATCTCATCTGATGTAGGCGTGTGTGCGTTCAGTCGTGTGCAGGCACTGTCCTCCCATCTCATCTCCCTTGGTGGTGAAGGAAGGAGTCCATGGAGACGGAAGCTGCTGCCCTCCCATCTCATCTCCCTCCTTGCACGGTGAAGGAAGGAGGCCATGGAGAGAGAAGCTGCTGGGGATGCCGATGCCGATGCCGATTCAAGAGGAGGGCCATGGAAGGTCCTCTCCTTTCCTCTATCTTGTTCGCTTGAGTCCTGTTTCCGTCTTCTCCATTCAAACATGTTCTTCCCGATTCAGACATCTAGTCATGTGCAGGTGCTGTTGCTGACACATTCGGATGCTTCTTCTGTTAATCTGCAGGTGCTGTTGCTGGAGTGTGGAGTGTATGAGGCATGGAGTATGGAGTGGAAAGGGTCCGCGGAGAGTATGACTGGGTAATGATGCTCTGAAAATGTTTCTTTCATGCTTCTTGCACTTACCTGAACCTTAGGTGAAGGAATATCTATCTGCATGACTGCCTCTGTAGAATTATTCTTTGTTTGTTGGATGCTCGAGAGTAGGGGATATGGTTTTCTGGGAGAGACATCTTTGCAAAATATGGTTTGGTAGCTATATATCTGCTGCTAATTGAATTGGTCCTTAGTTTAGTTAGTGGACTAAGTGGTTGACTTCTAAGCTTCAGCTACTAAAACCCACTTGCAAATTTGTCTTTATTGTTTGCATAATGTATTTGCTTCAACATGTATATCAAATACTGGACTAATAGGTTGCCAGTTTGTCCACTGCATACTTTGAGGCTTTGTTACCTACTCATTTTAGAGAACTGTATACTTACTACTACAATTGGTATTACTATTATTGTCATGCAGATTATAACTGAATTATGCCCTGCTTTGTTGTAGTTGTATGCTTATTTGCTATGGTCTGGACTCTGTTTCTCTGCAGGCCCTGAATATCTCATTGTCTTTGTTGTTACCTACTACAGGGAATCCACTATTGTTGACAGACGATGAAGGGCTTCTTACGGGCTGCTGCTCTAATGGAAGGTACACGACAAGCATGCTTCAATATGCTACACTTTGCTAGCTGTTGACATGCATCCTTCAAGATGCACCTCTAGCTCTAAGGATAATTAATGTTCCTGCATGGATAGCTGACTGTTTAGGGAATTTCTATGACGATGATGATGTCGTGCTGGGCAGAGGATGTTAAACATTTAAACTGTTGCGGCCTTTCCGGTCTCTGATGATCTAAAATCGAGCTTTTTTAAAACTGATGCCTAGCATGCCATCAACGTGTTTTTTCTCCTCATCTAGAGATGCATCTCTCTGTGTTGGTGTGATATAATGTAGAGGAGTTGCATGTGAATCGTTTGTCAACTGAGCATATGGTGTTACAAGGAGATGCTACTAAGCTTTTTCGTCGTTGAAGTATCTTAAAATGAGCTTTTAAAAACTGATGCTTGGTTGATCTAGTTCTAGGTGGGTGAGAGTCTATTGTTGTTGGTGCTGTGTAGTCATTTATTTTTACGTCTTTTAAGAATAAAAAAGATGAACATTTCTCTGGCAAATGTCTGAAGTAGTTGTTGCTGTGTAGTCATCGGTTGGACCTATGCATTTCATCACAATTCAGATCGGTGAATGTATTACAGTGATGTTCATTGCATGACCTGCACTTGTACCAATATACCATGCTGGTACCTGTAGGTTAGTGTTGGTGGTGCCTAACATGAGCTTGAATGTGGTAGTTGAAGTGTAGAACAACAGCAGGTTAATGTGTGTTATTTGCCGTATGCAAGTCTGTTGTTTTATTTGCCCTTTCTAGTATTGTACAAACTGATGCATTTCTGGCATAAACAAATTATTCTATAAGATCAGTAAAAGCAAACATTTCACTATGCAAGTCTATTGTTTTATTTGCCCTTTATAGTATTGCATGATAGTGTCCAAATTCAGGAAGGGAAAGGTGAGGCTGGAACGTACGAGTGGGTAGATCTACTTTGTTGTTTACATTAGTGTTGCCATTGCAATTGTTTGGTTCTGGCCTCAGCAGCAGTACACTAATGCTGGTTGCCTTTGTGTTCACTCTTTTACAGGAGAGCCAGGACAAATTTGAAGTGAAAATCCATGAAGCCAAGTGCAAAGCTGTGATGCATTGTGATCATGTATCAGGGTCCTGTTCTTGTAAACCTTATGTAAAGCTAAAATTCTTGTTGTGTGCAGGGCCGCTAGTGATGCAGCAAACCAAGCAGTAGCAGGCACACCAAGCAGCAGCAGGGGGAGGGTGTTAGTTTAGCTTGGCCGCTGTTAGTTTAGCTCCTTGGTAGTCCCTCCCTCTCTTGCAAGCGTGTAGAAATATAAATGGTAGCTGTAGTCCCATGAAATAGAAATGGTAGCTATAGTCCCATGTAGCTGTAGTTCCTGTACTCCGTCTTCCCTTTGTTGCTTCATTTCTATGTTAATTCAGTCTCTGTTGAATGTATCTACTATCTACTGTTGTGGCTGTTGAAAGAATCCTTTGTGTTGAAAGAAATGAAATGGTTTGGATACATACGTATATGCGGAGATGTAAGCTGGAATAGCCATATGCCCTTGTGATGTCAAGCTTATAAATGCATGTTGTGGAGGCCCAAAATAGACTGGATTGTAAAAGGGCCGAGGCCCAAAAAAGAAATGAATTATAGAAGGCTACGTCCTAAAAAATAAAATGGGCCAGGCGCATGAAACCAACAAAAAATTGATGAAAAAAACACAAATAGACTGAATTAATGGGCTTGGCCCATGTAAAACACCGAATCGGACCGGGCTGAATCTTGTGCCACGTCAGATCGCCACGCTGGATGCCTACGTGGCCTGGGGAGGTTGCTAGTGACCAAAACGCCATAGTAGGAATATTTTGGCCGTAAACGTCTTTGACCATTCTAGAAGAAAGGTCGCTATAGTCAGTTTACGACGGCCAGCTTTTGACCTTCTGTTTTTGGTCACAAAAAGGTCATAAATGGAAATTTGTGACCTTTCAGTGACCAATAGTGGTGGTCATAAGTTGACATATTTCTTGTAGTGAGTCCGGCCAAAGTATATAGTCCGGCTGTCCGGATACCCCCTTATCCAGGACTCCATCACTGGCCCCCTTCCCCCTTCTCCCTATAAATAGAGGGGTGGAGGGAGGGCTGCAGCACCACATCCAAGGCGCAGCCCCTCCCCTCCCCGACACCTCTCCTCCTACGTGTGAGCTTGGAGAAGCCCTGCCGGAGAACTACTGTTCCACCACCACCATGTCGTCGTGCTGCTGCTGGAGCCATCTTCCTCAACCTCTCCCTCCTCCTTGCTGGATCAAGGCGCGGGAGACGTCACCGGTCTGCACGTGTGTTGAACACGGAGGTGTCGTTGTTCGGCGCTTAGATTGGAATCCACCGCGATCTGAATCGCTACGAGTACGGCTCCTTCATCCGTGTTCTTGCAACGCTCCCGTTTCGTGATCTTCAAGGGTATGAAGATGCACTCCCCTCTCTCTCGTTGCTAGTCTCTCCATAGATTGATCTTGGTGATGTGTAGAAATTTTTTAATTTCTGCAACGATCCTCAACATGCCTACCAGTTGGAACTACCCCCACATCTTTCCAGAGTGCATGATGTCTTCCACGTCTCTCAACTCAGGTGTTGCTTCTCGGATCCCATCCGCGGAGTGGACCACGAAATGCTTGATCTCCAAGATAACCTCACATACCGAGAGTACCCTGTCCGCATTCTTGATCAAGCAGAGCATGTCACCCGACGATAGAGCATCAAGTTTCTCAAGGTTTAGTGGTCTCATCACTCCGAGAGAGAAGCTACTTGGGAGCAAGAAGATCGTCTTCGACTGGAGTACCCCACTTTCTTTCCGCCGACTCCTGAATCTCGGGACAAGATTCTTTCGAGTGGGGGCGAGTTGTCACATCCCTAGTTCTGTTATGATCTAGACTAGCTAGTCATGTGTGCATCATGTTTAAATTTCAGTGAGTTTGAAATGGGGACTTGTGAAAGCCTCACAAATCATTTCTGGAAATTACCAAGATAAAAATTGCTTCAAATGGGTCCAAGAAAATGTTCATGTTTCTCTCTGAAAATGTTGGTCAGAGGTAAAATGCAAACCAATATTTTTAGGAGCTCATAAATATTTATTTTTGGCCAATTGAATTAATCCAATAATTATTTGCATTGGATTTATATTTGTTATATATCCACATATGCTCCAATAATTCTGGAAACTTGTGAGGTGCTATGGAATAATCCCTTTAGTCCCTGCAAAAAGTTTCAGAATTTTATTAAAAGTTTTTGTGCCTAAACTTAAATCAAAAAAATGTCAGAAAAAGAAAACTGAAAACAAATAAGAAAAGGAAAGGGAAAAGCTTACCTGGCGCTCACCTAGCGGCCTAGCAAGCCGGCTGGCCCAGCCCACCACTTGCCGACGGTAGTCGTCGTCCTCCTGGCGCCAGCAGGACGAGGGGCACGCGCTCACCGCCCGCGCGCATGAGCGCCACGCCACCTGCTTGACTGCCCTCCGTCTCAACCCCCCGGTCTCTCTAGACGTTGCCACGACACACCCCGGACCTCTCTCACTCTCTCTCTCGCTCTCCCCCTCCCTTGGTCTATCTCTCTCTGACCACAACCGAGCGCCACCATCGCCGCCGCTCGCTGTTGCCGCGCCCACCACCACGGCCTCGCCTTCCCGACGTGTCCAAGAGCATCGTCGTGCCTCCTTCGTCCTCTCCGTCGAGCCACACATCGCGGGAGGGCCTGGAGCGTCTCCACCGCCATTGTCTTCATCGTTGGCCGCCCGAGATTACCGTCGCCGTTCTGCCCGCGTCAGACCTCCCCTGGGCTCGCTGATGCCTTCGCCGGATCCGCTATGAGCCCCGCCGTCGTTGCCCCTCTCTTGTTTCGTCGTTCACGCGCCGTAGCTAGGTCAGCCGCCAAGGCCTCACTGCAGCCGGCCATGTCGCCAACGTCGCCCTAGCCACCGCAACTCGTGCCCGCGCATGCGATCGTGCTCAACAGCCTCCCAGAAGACTAACGCCGCCACCCACAGCTCCTACCGTGCATTGCAGCACCCCGCCTGAACTTGTTCGTGCTCCGGCCGCCGCCCCGAGCTCGTTTCCGGCGAGCTTAGTCCACCCCTACCCCTCTCGCTTGCTCCAAGCGACGCGGACGAGCCCCGGCTCCTTGCCCGTGGTCTCCGCCGCCCAAATGGTCGCCGGAGCAACGGTCCCGACGCACTCCACCACTTTCAGCCTCACCGGCGGCTAACCGCCAGTCAAACCGGGTCAAACCCGTGCTAATGACTCACTAATAGTGGGCCCCATCCCTGCTAATTAACTTAGTAAGTTTAGTTTTAACTTTGTCCATGGCGGTAATTGGCGAGAGCGTGTGTGAAGAAGTACACCCCTACAGGGTTAACATGATCTATTTGAATAGCCGGGTCCGTGGATATGGACTTCTTGGATGCTTACGTGGTACATAGACAACTTGAAGTGGATACACTAAAATGCTCAAGACAAGTGTGAGTGCTATGGACGACCTTCTCATTGGGAGACGGGAAAGAATCCATAGTAGTGTATTGTTTGGTGATTAGTGGACTTGTGTGCGCTATCTCACCTCAAAGAAGTTACTCGTAGTCGTAGAACAGGATAGCCACTGTGTCAAAGCTAGCTTGCTGCAACTAAACAACACATTGCCTTCTTGATACTAATGCATGTATTATAGGATCTGATGTAAGTCTTGTTGAGTACCTTTGTACTCATGTTGCTTAATTTATGTTTTTGCAGAGGAGACTTTAGTTTTTTCCTCGTGGACTTTGACATGTAGCTTGTTACCACAGCTACAATCTTGTATGAGTGGTGTAGATAGTCAGGCTCCTCAGCCTTTTTCATTTGTAGTTGTCTGTATTCAGACATGTTATGCTTCCGCTTGTTGCCTGTATGCTCTATATGTTGGGTCATGTGACCCCTATTTGTAATAAATGCTATGATGGCTCCTCTGAGCCTTTATCTATATGGGTTGTTGAGTTATGTTGTGATTCCATGTTGTACAACACATACTTGCATGTTATGCGTACGTGTAACATGTATTGCTATGTGTGGGATCCGACACCTAGTTATTTATTCTTGGTAGCCTTCCTTATGGGGAAATGTCTCCTAGTGCTTCCACTGAGCCATGGTAGTTCGCTACTGCTTCGGAACACTTAGGCTAGCCGGCATGTATCCTTCTCCGTTCCTGTGTCTGTCCCTTTGGGGAAATGTTACGTGTTGTTCCTTTAAGTCCTTGTAGCTTGTTATGACTTGGTTTTATACGTTGATGATCGACATGTTCGTTGCTGGGTTATGTATGCTTGTCCCTGTAAGTTTGTGCCACCTTGGGTTTATGACTAGTCATGTTGGCCCGTGTTCTCTGTCATATGGATGCTAGCAACACAATCCTATACGTGAGCCATAAGGCGCAAACGATCCTGGGCCAGGTAAGGTGGCACCTGTGGGAATACCGTGCGTGTGGCCGCAAAGTGATATGATATGTTACATGCTAGATCGGTGTGACTTAGGATCGGGTCCCGACATATTGGCTCCCACATATTCTACGAACATCTTTATCGATCGAACCGTTATGACAACATGCGTTATTCCCTTTGTCATCAGTATGTTACTTGCCCGAGATTCGATTGTCGGTATCTGCATACCTAGTTCAATCTCGTTACCGGCAAGTCTCTTTACTCGTTCCGTAATGCTTCATCCTACAACAAACTCATTAGTAACATTGCTTGCAAGGCTTCTTATGATGTGCATTACCGAGAGGGTCCAAAGATACCTCTCTGATACTCGGAGTGACAAATCCTAATCTCGATCTATGCCAACCCAACAAACACCTTTGGAGATACTTGTAGAGCATCTTTATAATCAACGATTTATGTTGTGACGTTTGATAGCACAAAGGCATTCCTCTGGATCCGGGAGTTGCATAATCTCATAGTCAGAGGAATATGTATTTGACATGAAGAAAGCAGTAGCAATAAAACTGAACGATCATTATGCTAAGCTAACAGATGGGTCTTGTCCATCACATCATTTTCCTAATGATGTGATCCCGTTCATCAAATGGCAACACATGTCTATGGCTAGGAAACTTAACCATCTTTGATTAACGAGCTAATCAAGTAGAGGCATACTAGGGACATGGATCCACACATGTATCAAGTTTCCGGTTAATACAATTCTAGCATGAATAATAAACATTTATTATGAATAAGGAAATATAAAATAAAAACTTTATTATTGTCTATAGGGCATATTTCCTTCAGCCTCCCACTTGCACTAGAGTCAATAATCTAGTTCACATCGCCATATTATTTAACACCAATAGCAAAACATAGCTAGTCTTTATTGATCAATGATAATGTTACAGGTATCACTACTGGATCGTGAGGTGATGTCAGCCAAACATGTCTCCCGTAAGGTAGCCACACACCAAATCTAGCCATGTTATGAGCTTCAGCATTCCAAGCTCGAGGTTTGAAAACAAAATTACAGGAAGGAAAAAACCTTTAAGTTTCTAAAATCTCTTTCACTATTCCTCCATCGTCTCCACCTGCTCTCGCATGGATGTGGTTTATGATCTGCTTATAATCGAAAGGCTATATGAATATGTTGCACTGCTAGATCTTGAGCCAAAGAACACTGGTGGAAAAAGGGCCTTTGGTCGCGGTTCGCAACTGCCATTAGTCGCGGTTGCGCAACCGCGACCAGACGGGCGCGACTAAAGGCCCCCCCCTTTAGTCGCGGTTGCTTAAGAACCGCGACTAAAGGCCCGTCCACGTGGGCGGAGGACCTTTAGTCGCGGTTCTTGTGGCTAACCGCGACTAAAGGCCGCCACAGGTTTTTGAAAAAAAAAATTGAATTTTTTTTTCAAATTTCTGAATTATTTTAACCTCTAGTCTCTAATCACCACCCCTCATCACTTCTCAATTTATTCTTTTATCACCCCTCATCATTCCAAATCATCTAACTTCCCAACCGGTCACCCATCCCTCTCACTACTCCAGCCCAAGCACGCTTAACTTCCGGGTTCTATTCTCCCACGCTCCAAGTCTGCACTTGTTGTTTTCCTGACAATAATAAGATGTCAATCCTATTAACCTTCAGGAATTTTGCTTGAGCATGAAGTGACACATTTCACTGTTTGAGTTTGAAACTATTGTTTTAAAAAACAATAATTATTTAGTAACACTAATATTTCTTGAATAATTAGTTTGACCACAGTTTGACCACAGTTGACCACAGTTTGACCAGATTTGACCAAAATTGAAATAATTAAAATAATTATTTAGTAACACTAATATTCTAGAATAATTAGTTTGACCATTGTTTGACCATAGTTTGCCCACTGTTTGAATATTTTTCAATTTTTTCCACTCTAGATCTTACAAGCCCCGTAACTTTTTTTCTATTAGGTTTTTGAGGATTTTGAAAATGTTTAACGGGGTTCCCCCGGTTAAATTTGGATGTAACTTTTCGAGTAGATGATTTTTCATATAAAAAACTTTTTCATCCGAGTTAGTATGCAAAAGTTATGCCCATTTTTACAAATTTCAGAGAGATTTTGCAAATAAAGTCAAAATTCACATTTGCAAATTTTCCCAACAACTAGACCACATATCACATGAGAAACTTATTTTCTTTTATTTTTTTGACATTTCCATTATTTTCTTTTATTTTTTTTAAAACTGAAAAGGCGATCCCGGGGGGGGGGGGGTAGAGTTTGAAAATGGGACCTTTAGTACCGGTTCGTGGCACGAACCGGGACTAAAGGTCTCAACCCCATTAGTTCCGGTTCGTGCCACAAACCGCGACTAAAAGGGAGGAGCTTTAGTCGCG
>NC_057813.1:676984102-677014723 GCF_018294505.1 Triticum aestivum | reverse complement strand
TGGCCAACCGCGACTAAAGGCCTTTGGGCACCTTTAGTCGCGGTTGGCCTGGCCAACCGCGACTAAAGCCCGCGAGCGCCCTGGGCCCAGGCATTTGGTCGCGGTTCATCTGCCGGACCGCGACTAAAGACTTCATTAGTCGCGGTTCCTACAGTTTCGCGACTAATGGGGCTGGACGGAAGCCTCTTTTTCTACTAGTGGAAAGAGCTTCCCTGCATGCAAGAGCTTTCAACACAGATGGATCCAACAGTCCTTGCGTGACCAACACGGAAGAGCCAATGTATGCGCCACCACTGTCACGACAAATAGCAGCAATAGTCCCTGCATTGTGGCTCACTAAGACACAAGCATCGACATTTATTTTGACAAGACCTGGTCCTGGTGGAATCCGTTGCCTCACAGGGGCTGCTATGGGTGTCGTACTTCACGTGGTTTCCTTGGCGTATTGATCTGGTCCAATTCAGAAATAAATTTTAAGACGAACCTGTGTTTCTCATATGGCTTTCGTTTATCCCCTCGTGAATAAGCTTCCTCTGTGCATACCATATTGCCCATAAAGTGACGCAAAACCGCACAAATTCCTCATGATTTAGCACCTCCATCATTGAAAAAAGCCAAGCTCTTAGTGACGGTTCCGTTGTGGCAATCATATGTTTGAGCAGGTCATCATCTACCAAAGCCCACATGCACCAAGCCGTCGTGCACTCGAGTATGCTATGTCAAGCAAATCATTCATCCTTATGTGACATTTTCCTATGTTTTCGGACATCTTCTATAGATACCGAATTCCTTACCAATCTCTAGAGGAACATCTTAACTTTTGCTTGTATCGACACCTTCCACAAAGTAGTCCATGACTTATCATTTTCAGAGTTGTTCAAGGCACCAGCCCGCTCTTCTAACCAATCCTCCCGCCTTTTTTTTTCTTTACACAATCATCGTGTAGGCCAATCGAACAGAAAAAATCCCGTTCTTTTCATAGTTCCATGACCAAAAATCCTCTATAACCCGAGTACACACAGGTATTTGAAGGATGGCCAAAGCATTACCATGATCAAGAAGTTCGGACACTATCTGTGGTGGTGAGCCACAAGAGAAACAATGGGTCGCATATTCTCCTTTCTTGGGTTCCAGTTCCTGTTCCAAATGTGAGTGGTGGTACCAGTACCTATGCGCCTAATGAGGCCCACTTTCAGACTATCCCACCCTTCCAAAACCGAGCGCCAAATCTGGGCCGGATGACTCCCAAGATCAACAGTGAGAAAATCGGAAGTACACCGATTTAAGTATTCTATGCTCAATGAATCTGGGTTCTCTAATATCCTCCCCATGCCTGTCTTGCCAGGAGGGCTAGATTAAGTATCTCAAAATCTCTGAAGCCAAGACCCCCCATATATTTGGACATACTTATTGTATCCCATGACACCCAATAAGGTTTGCTCTGGCCTTGTTTGCTTCCTCACCAAAAAGCCATAATAATCAATGTAAATTGCTGGCAGAGGCCTCTAGAAGGTTTAAAGCATGACATAGAGTATACTTTTTTGCGAGAAAACTTCTGATCTATTCATCTTCAATCATGACAGTATAACGAGCATCAAAACTAATAAAAATTGCATCTAGATTCATTGACCACCTAGCGACTACTACAAGCACTAAAGCAAGCCGAAGGCGCGCCACCGTCGTCGCCCCTCCCTCGCTAGAGCAGAGCAAAACTTGTTGTACTAGACAGTCGGGAAGTCATCGTGCTAAGGCCCCATAGGACCAGTGCACCAGAACAGCAACCACCACTGATAAGAATGGCGTAGATCGGAAAGATCCAACCTGAAAACACACGAACATAGACGAACGACAACCAAATCTGAGGAGATCCACCAAAGATAGATCTAGATGTTTAGTAACTGGCCTACAAAGCACAGTATTAAAAAATGGACCAAATTCCTGGGTGGGCGATGGTCCAGGCCGGCCCAACGAAGCTCCGCCCCTACTGCTCTCAATTTATTACATTGAAAACACAACTTATGTCATGGCAGGGGTTCACACAGGTAGCCATACGCCTGGGCCGGCCCACTGACGTGCGCTTGCTGTTTCCTATTGCGTGACACAACAAAATGAAAAAAAATTGGCGACTTGCAGGATTCAATCCTGAGACATCGCGCGGCGCAGGCTCCTAGCCACGACCTGTTAGCGAATCCAACAAACATCAGCTTCTTGTCGAATAGGCGCAAGAACCTTTAATAACACACATCACGGTTTGTGATTTGGAAACACATTTTAGGGACATTTCTTCAAAATGTGAACAGTTTTGAAACACCGTAATTTTTTTTGATTTTCCAAACTTCTTTCGAAATGTAAACCATTCTTGTAATTTCTATTTTTTTAACAAAAGGAATAATTTTCGCAAATACCAAATAGTTTCCAAAATGCGATCATTTCTTCAAAACTGACATTTTCGTAAAAAATGTATCTATTACGAAAAATGCAAAGAATTTTTGAAATTCCTGAATATCTTCTGAGATCATGAACAATTTTGGGCCATAAATAATGTTTTTCAAATTCAGAACATAAATTTATGACATTTAAAAAAATGTGAACAAAATTCATATTTCCATGTTTTTTGGAACTACGAACAAAATTTGAAACCCGTGAACATTCTTTGATACTGCGAATAAAATGTTGAATCCGCGAACATTTTTCTGAAAAATTGTGAACAAATTATGAAAACGAGAACGAGATGTGAAATTCCTGAATATATTTTGAAACAAAAATATAATTAGTTGTCAAGATATTTTGAAAACCGTAACATTTTTTAAAATTTCTGAACCTTTTGAAACATGAACATATTTTTGAACTTGCCAACAAAATTTTGAAAACAAGAACATTTTGGAAATTCCTCAATATTTTTTAAACATGAACATTTTTTTAAAATTGTGAACAAATTTTGAAAGCTAGAACATTTTTTGAAATTTCAAACAAATATTTGAAAGTTTTGAACAAAATAAACATGGAAGAAAAAAAGGGAAAGGAAAAAAAGAAAAGAAAAAGAAAAAGAAGAAAAACATAAGAAAAAAAGAAACTGGATCAGGAAAAAATCCGAAAAAACCTCTAGAAGGTTCCAAAACCGGAAAAAACCTGGCCAGAAACCTCTGGAAGGTTCGCAAAACCAGGATCGCTGAAACGCTTTAAACACGAAACTCGACCCACACGGGCGACGAACGACTGGGCCGGCCCGTCAATGCGATGCGCAAGCTAAAAAACCCCGAAAAACAAGTGGGCTACTCTGGGTTCAATCCCGCGACCTCGCTCACACCAAAGAGCCAACATCGACCAACTAGCCACTCCACCACAAAATGTAATGCTGAATATTTAAGCGCAAAACTCTATAACAACAGCCAGCAGGGTTGAGATTTTAGGAAAAACATTTTAGAAACATTTCTTGAAAATTTTGAACAATTTCAATATGTTGCTGTAAGTTTTCCGAAACATAAACATTTTATGAATGATATTCTGAACATATTTTGATAAAGAGAACATTTTCTTAAAACTTCAACATAATAAATATTTGAAAACGAGAACATTTTTTTTGGAATTAATGAAACTTTTTTTAAACACGAACATTTTTTGAAATTCCAGAAAGAGCTTTTGAAACACGAACATTTTCTGAAATTGTGAACAAAATTTGAAAATGGGAACATTTTATTAAATTCCAAAACATTTTTTCAAAGCAAGAATGTACCAAATATTTGAAAATGAGAACTTTTTTTGATTGTACTGAACATTTTATAAAACATGGACATTTTTTCAAAATGTGAACAAAAGTACCAAGAACATTTTTTGATACTCTTGAAAGACTTTATCAAACACTAACATTTTTTGAAATTCTGAACAAACTTTTAAAATAGGAACATTTTCTCACAACCTGAGCGTATGAAATATTTGAAAACAAGAATATTTTTTTTAGTTTACTGAATATTTTGAAATCATGAATAAAATTTAAAACAAGAACGTTTTTTGAATTTTCTGAAATGCTTTTCGAAACTCGAAGATTTTTTGAAATTGTGAACAAAATTTGAAAAAAGGAAATTTTTATGAAATTGAGAGCAAATCATGAAAACAAAAACATGTTATAAAATTCCTTGTTTCCATAAATTATTTTTGCATTTGTGAAAAAAATTGTACGTTAAAAAATTTAATCAAATTTGTGTTTTAGACATCTTAAAAAAATTACTAAATGTTTGTGTTTTTGAAGAAATATTCGTAATTTCAAAAAATGTTCCGGTTGTAATTCTTTGTTCCTGCTTTAAAAATAAACGTTTGCATTTCCAAAAAATTGTTCATAATTTAAAATTTTGTTCTCACTTTCAAATTTGTTCCTTTTTTCAAAAAATGTTTTGGGTTCACAAAATGTTCGACTTTTTAAAAACATTGTTCAAAATTAGAAAATATTCACATTTAAAAAAATATTTACTCTTTTCAAAAAGAAAATCACGTTTAAAATTTAGAAATAAGTTTATTTTGTTTGTGGCTTATAGTTGACACCATTGTTGAGGAAATCGTTAACTGGTAACTGCTCGGTTGGCTGGTGAGTAGGGGATTAATCGGCTAATCGGCAAGTTAATCGGCCATTTAATCAATAATCAGACGATTTATTGGTTTATAGGCTACTCGGTGAGCCTACGAGTAGGGATTAATCGGCAAGTTAACTGGTTAACCGGATGAGTTCTTGAACAGGGGTTGACACATACTTGCTGCTATTTTAGACATCTAATCGCAGTAGTTATGGTGGCTAGTGACGTTGTTAACAAGCAAGAGCTTAGATCTCCTTGCTCGATCCCCTACAAATTTATGTTTTTCCGCGGCCGTTTAGTTCTTGAGGCATTGTGAATCCAATCCAACACAAGGACATCTCTGGCGCAGCGGCGAGGACAGAGCGCAACTCAATCCGTGGTCGCGCGTTTGATTCCCAGCGGCAGCGTTCTTCTTTTGGGCGTTTTTTCACGGGAATCGTCGATCTGTACCTGCAAATGGGCCAGCCCACGTGAGCCGCCCTGTGCGAAACATCGACCTCTTGCTGCAGTTAGCGACATATAGGAGGTCCCGACTAGGAGCACCCTTGCCGCAAGGAGCGGCAAATAGGATTTTCCCTGGATTATGTCACGCTTGCCGATGCTGCTAATACATCTGCAGCGGACTGACCAAGTGCAGTTCAGTTAACTGAACCTGCAACACCACTGTTGGGCTTGGGTCGAGTGCGTGTGTGGGTTTTGTGTTGGGCTGCGGCCTTGTAAGGGTGGCCCAGTGGGGCAGCTACATATGTACGACTCACCAGACGAAATGGCAGCGAGTGTTCGATCGAAGCCCCTTTCCCCTTCTCCAAGTCCTCACCTAGCCTGCTTTCCCTTTCCTCATCCAAAATTCTAGATCGTGATCTCCCCTGGGCATTACAGTGGTACTCAGAGCCTCCAATCCTCCAGAAATGTTCCTCCGATCTGGACGCCGCTGCTCGCTAATCCTCCAGATCGAGCGGTAACATCCACCGAGCTAGGTGCGAGCCGCTACAGTGAGCTCGCTCGAAATCCTAATCGAGGTTCGCCTTGATTCGGAGAGCGACCACAACACCGTCCAAACCTTCTGCCCAGACACGCCGCGTGCTGGACGCGATGGCGGAGACGATGGAAAAGCTTCAGATGCTGCTCGAGTCCGTCATCCGCCGCCTCGACGCCAACCAGAAGACGTCGGACGAGCTTCACCAAGCCCATGTCGCTTACAATGACCAGGTCTCCAATGAGCTCAAGCATCTGGCCAAGAAGATAGATCTGACATAGGCAGATGTGGACGAGGACCGCAAGTCCTCTCCGCTGCTCGACCCCGGCACATCCACGACGGGTACGCCACCGGCCTCTGGCTCCTCCAATCAAGCGCCGCCCCCTCCACCACCAACGACACGCCCACCACCACCTCCGCCGCTCTACACCGAGGGCGCCGCGCAGCTTCTGTTTGCCCGCCTCGTCAACCACGGCCCTCCGCTCTTGCTCCAGAACTCGCCAATCACGTACGAACAATATTGCAGGGTGGACCACTACACCAAGCCGCCCAAGCACGACTTCCCCCGTTTCGACAGTGATGCGCCACGCATCTGGCTCGAGCGGTGCATCTCATACTTCGAGCTCTACCAAGTGCCACCACACAATTGGGTCACAACAGCGGGGTTGTACATGGATGGAATCGCAGCAATGTGGCTGCAGGCATATCGACAGCCACACCCTGCTATGTCATGGGCAACATTCAGAGCCGTTGTCGAAGCAGAATTAGGCCCCGAAGAGTTTGAGGCACAGATGCATCATCTAGTTCAATTGCGACAGACTGGCAGTGTTCAGGAGTACCGTCAGCAATTCGAAACCTCAATGTATCATCTGCTTTCCTTGGATCCAACCCTGAGCACACAATTCTTCATATCTCAGTTTCTGTTGGGTCTGAAGGATGAACTGCGGTTGGGCATCAGGTTAGAAGCCCCAACTAGCATTACAAGAGCTGTTGTGTTTGCATGCATTCAAGAGGAAGAATTCGAAAAACAAAGAGCCCCACACAGCCGCATCGTTTCGGTGGGGCGACCACGACCAACAGCACCTGCAGCAGCTGCGCAGGCTCGCGCAGCCGCTCAACCTCGTCCTGGTGGCGACGAGTACGCTCAAGAACGACAACTTAAGGACTTAAGAAGAGCCAACGGTCTTTGTTTCCGTTGTGGAGACAAGTATTCACGCGAGCATTAGTGCAAGCGCACCGGTCAAATACTGATGATCGAAGTAGGGGACTTTGGAGATATTCTTTCAAACGACACCGTGCATGCTCTGCAACTCTTGGACCAGCCTAACGCCCAAGAGCCCGAATGATGTGCAATATCGCAACATGCAGTTTCAGGAGAGGAAGCACCATCTACAATTCGCCTGCGCGCACAAGTTGGAGATCAATACATGTTGTTGCTAGTAGATTCGGGCAGCTCACACAGTTTCATTAGTGACTCCTTTGTGCATCACGTGTCAGCGAAAACAGAGGCCCTACCACTAGTGTCAGTTCGGGTGGCAAATGGGCAGTGTCTGCACTTCAACAAGATCGTTCGACAACTGGGATGGCAGGTACCTAGACACACCTTCCATACAGATTTCAGAGTACTGCAACTGGGAGCATATGATGGAGTCCTCGGCATGGATTGGTTGGCCTCACATAGTCCCATGAATTGTCATCGGCAACTGAAGACGATCACATTCCAAACTGAAGGGAAGACAATGCATCTTCAGGGCGTAAGAACCACAGATCTCCCACCGATCACAGAATTGGATGCGTATGAACTTCATCGCATGGAAGTGGCCAATGACATTTGGACTGCAGCCCTGGTTATAGTTGAGCAGGCAGATAAAGCAATCCAAGAACCAGTTCCACCAAATATTCAGAAAGTGCTGCCGAAATACAAGGATGTGTTTGCCGAACCAACCACGTTACCA
Organism: Triticum aestivum; assembly: GCF_018294505.1. Taxonomy (NCBI): domain Eukaryota; kingdom Viridiplantae; phylum Streptophyta; class Magnoliopsida; order Poales; family Poaceae; genus Triticum; species Triticum aestivum. The sequence continues at coordinate 677,007,227 of NC_057813.1, read as the reverse complement.
CCTCGTCGACAATATGACCATGGTATTCACCTTGAACCAGGAACTGTTCCTATCAACACCAAGCCATATCGATACTCACCTTCTCAGAAGGACGAGATTGAGAAGCAAGTGCAAGACATGCTAAAAGCTGGCATCATTGCACACAACATGAGCCCATACGCTGCAACAGTTATGTTGGTAAAGAAAAAACACGACAGCTGGTGATTCTGTGTTGATTTCAGACGCCTGAATACTGCAACTGTCAAAAAAAAAATTCCACTGTCGGTTGTGGACGAGCTGTTGGACGAACTAGCAGGTGCTACCTACTTCTCCAAGATCGATCTGCGTGCTGGATATCATCAGATCGTATGCGCGAGGAGGATGAAGAGAAGACAGCCTTCAAAACTCACCACGGGCACTACCACTTCAGAGTGATGCCATTTGGCCTGTGCAACACCCCTGCAACTTTTCATTGTCTCATGAACACTGTATTCGGGCGATACGTTCGTAAGTTTATCATCATATTTCTCGATGATATTCTTGTCTTCAGCACTGACCTGCAGGAACATGAGGAGCACCTGCGGCTCACCTTGCAACTGCTCCGTGAACATCAGCTTTTCGCCAAGGAATCCAAGTGCTCATTCGCGCAAACCAGCATCGAGTACTTGGGGCACGTGATCTCCAAGGACGGAGTCGCCACCGACACAACCAAGACCAGCGCCATGCAGGCCTGGACCATGCCCACGACGGCCACCGAGCTCCGCGGCTTCCTCGGCCTGACCGGCTACTACCAAAATTTGTCCCTCACTATGGCATTATCGCGAAGCCGCTGACCCAACTACTGACGAAGAAAGGATTCGCCTGGAACGACAAGGCACAGCAGGCGTTCAAGCTGCTGAAGCAAGCCATGGTGAGCACGCCAGTGCTGGCACTCCCCGACTTCGCCAAGCTATTCGCCATCGAGACCGATGCGTGCGGCACCGGCATGGGGACTATGCTCACACAAGACGGCCATCCCGTCGCGTACCTCAACAAGGCCTTGGGCGTCAAGAATCAGAAGCTTTCCACTTACGAGAAGGAGTTCTTGGCGATGATGATGGCAATCAACAAATGGCGGCCTTAGCTGCAGTGCGCTCCGTTCGAGATCGTCACCAACCACAAGAGCATGTGTGCGCTTACAGATCAGCAGCTGGCTACAGATCTCCAGCAGAAAGCCATGTCCAAGCTGGTGGGTTTGTAGTTCTCCTTCCGCTACAAGAAAGGCATCGACAATGGAGCAGCGAACGCGCTGTCCCGCGTCGGCCATCTTCTCGCGCTCGACGCTCTCTCTCTCTCTCTGTGTGTCAGCCCCAATGGCTCCAGGAGGTGGCCAACTCCTATGAAACTGATCTTGACGCGCAAGAGCTGCTGGCCAAGCTCGCGGTCACCACCAGCGACGACCAAGGGCGAACATTGGAGAACAGCGTCATCAGGCAGCACGGCAGGCTCTGGATTAGCGCCAACTCCGTGTTGCAGACCAAACTCATTGCTGCCCTCCATCACAGTGTTGTGGGTGGTCACTCCGGCGCCACAACCACCTACCATCGCGTCCGCAAGCTGTTCGCCTGGCCCGGGCTGAAGCGCGTCATGGAGGATTTTGTCCGGCAGTGTGCCGTGTGCCAACGCGCCAAGCACGAGAACACGCACCCTACTGGCAAGCTCCAACCCCTTCCAATTCCCATGGAACCATGGCAGGAGCTGACCATGGATTTCGTGGAGGGTCTACCAACATCTGAGGGCTCCGACGCAATCATGGTCATCGTCGACGGGCTGACCATGTACGCCCACTTCGTGCCGCTTCGTCATCCCTTCACAGCCGTCCAGGTCGCTCGCGCCCTCTGGGAGCACATCATCAAGCTTCATGGCGTTTTGCATTCGATCATCTCCGACCGTGACAAGATATTCACGAGCGCCATGTGGCGCGAATTGCTCGCCGCCGCTGGAACCAAGATACACTACTCCACCGCGTACCACCCACAAACATACGGCCAAACCGAGCACGTCAATCAGTTCTTGGAGATGTACCTGCGGTGTGTAGTCCATGATACACCACGGCAATGGCGCAAGTGGCTACGGCGGAGTTCTGGTACAATTCTGCTCATCATGCCTCCCTGAATTGCTCTACCTTCAAGGCGTTGTACGGCAGAGAGCCCAACCTGGGGGGTTTACCACACCTGAGCGCCGCGCTTCCCAGCGACATAGCGTCTGGCGAGCTGGACTGGACTGCACACACAGACCTGTTGCGCTTGGAGCTGGCGCGTGCTCAAGATCGCTTCAAAGAAACAAGCGGATCGATAGCGCGCAGAACGAGCCTTCGACGTCGGCGAGCAAGTCCTTCTCAAACTGCAACCATATGCTCAATCCTCTGTCGCCAATCGCCCCTGCAAGAAGCTCGCCTACAAGTTCTTCGACCCCTTCCTGGTGACAGAACGCATTGGCACGCTGGCGTATCGACTACAACTTCCCCAAGGCAGCAACATTCATCCGGTATTCCACGTCTCTCAATTGAAGCCGTTCACTCCAGATTATACCCCGGTGTTCTCTGAATGGCCACGAGTACCGGACCTTGCTGGCGAGCAAACTAAACCAGTGGCGATTCTGCAACGGCGCATGATGAAGAAAGGGGATGCCCCTGTGGTGCAACTTCAAGTGCAATGGGCAAACATGCCGCCATCGGCCACTACCTGGGAAGACTACGACGTCCTTCGCCATCGGTACCCATTAGCTTGCATCTGGGAAGAGTCTGCATCGCAAGAGGGAGGCAATGTCACGCCTGCATATGCTGCTAATATATCTGCAGCGGACTGACCAAGTGCAGTTCATTAACTGAACCTGCAACACCACTGTTGGGCTTGGGTCGAGTGTGTGTCTGGGTTTTGTGTTGGACTGGGGCCTTGTAAGGGTGACCCAATGGGGCAGCTACATTTGTACGACTCACCAGACAAAATGGCAGACCCCCTTTCCCCTTCTCCAAGTCCTCACCTACCTTGCTTTCCCTTTCCTCATCCCCAATTCTAGATCGCGATCTCCCCTGGGCATTACAGATTACATCCACGATTAAGGTACCACGTAACTCCTAGAAGGCCAGGGACCAAAGTAATAGAAGTAGATGGCCCATTACAAGGGACATGGTCGGCGAGCTGCACTACTGTGTCGCAGCATCGGCGGGGCGGCGGAGTCGTAGCAAGAGATGAATGAGGACGGCTCCACCCTCCATGGGGATGACCCATCGGCCGTCATGGAGGACACTCCGAGGCTGTACTTGGGGCGATCGGACATACAGAGAGCCGTAGCAGGTCTAGCGGCTGCTGCGCGATACACGATACACCGTAGCAGGTCGTAGCAGATAAGCTCACAGTCATATAGTTTTGTTTTGTTTTCTGTTTAAATTATGTATGCATGTGGCAGTTGATGTGACATGCACATGCACTTTTGCAAGTGGAGGAGTGCCGCATGCACGTATTACCTCTCTCTTTAATTTTCTCCTGCCTGGCAGTTGCGTTGCGTGATTTTTTTTGAACAACAGAAGGCGCACAAAGCGCCAAACTTTACTATTTAGTTCAATAACAGTGCACAACATGGATTACAAATCCCTGGAACTGAAAATTGGAAAGAAGAGAAACTACAGGGCAAGATCCATTTCGATGAGCTGAGGCAAAACATCATATGCCAGGTCCTAGATTAGGCCTAAGAACCTGCTGAGCCATATTGTGGGCAATCCCATTAATCTCCCTAGAAATGTGAAACACCTGAGCATGAAGATCAGAGGAGAGGAGGAAAAAATCAGCTAGTATTTTCCTGATAGCCCAGGGGATGGCAACATCAGAAGCCTTAGAAGAAGCAGCAAACTGAAGGAAATATGCCCTAGATGCAATAATAAAGTTATTATTTATTTCCTTATATCATGATAAATGTTTATTATTCATGCTAGAATTGTATTAAACTGGAAACATAATACATGTGTGAATACATAGACAAACAGAGTGTCACTAGTATGCCTCTACTTGACTAGCTCGTTAATCGAAGATGGTTATGTTTCCTAACCATAGACATCAGTTGTCATTTGATTAACAGGATCACATCATTAGGAGAATGATGTGATTGACTTGACCCATTCCATTAGCATAGCACCCGATCGTTTATTATATTGCTATTGCTTTCTTCATGACTTATACATGTTCCTATGACTATGAGATTATGCAACTCCCGTTTACCGGAGGAACACTTTGTGTGCTACCAAACGTCACAACATAACTGGGTGATTATAAAGGTGCTCTACAGGTGTCTCCGAAGGTACATGTTGGGTTGGCGTATTTCGAGATTAGGATTTGTCACTCCGATTGTCCGAGAGGTATCTCTGGGCCCTCTCGGTAATACACATCACTTAAGCCTTGCAAGCATTGTAACTAATGAGTTAGTTAGGAGATGATGTATTACGGAACGAGTAAAGAGACTTGCTGGTAACGAGATTGAACTAGGTATTGAGATACCGATGATCGAATCTCAGACAAGTAACATACCAATGACAAAGGGAACAACGTATGTTGTTATGCTGTCTGACCGATAAAGATCTACGTAGAATATGTGGGAGCCAATATGAGCATCCAGGTTCCGCTATTGGTTATTGACCGGAGACGTGTCTCGGTCATGTCTACATAGTTCTCGAACCCATAGGGTCCGCACGCTTAACGTTACGATGACAATTATATTATGAGTTTATATGTTTTGATGTACCGAAGGATGCTCGGAGTCCTGGATGTGATCACGGACATGACGAGGAGTCTCGAAATGGTCGAGATATGAAGATTGATATATTGGAAGCCTATGTTTGGATATCGGAAGTGTTCTGGGTGAAATCGGGATTTTATCGGAGTACCTTACCGGAACCCCCCGGGAGGTTAATGGGCCTTAGTGGGCCTACACGGATAAGAGGAGAGGCGGCCAGGGCTGGGCCGCGCGCCCCTTCCCCCTAGTCCGAATAGGACAAGGAGAGGGGGGCGGCGCCCCCCTTCCTTCCTCTCTCCCTCCTATTTCCCCCTCCGAAGTCCTAATCCAACTAGGAAGGGGGGGAGTAGGACTCCTCCCGGCGCGCCTCTCCCCTTGGCCGGCCGCACCCCCCCCCTTGCTCCTTTATATACGGGGGCAGGGGGCACCCTAGAGACACAACAATTGATCATTGATCTCTTAACCGTGTGTGGTGCCCCCCTCCACCATAGTCCACCTCGATAATACTGTGGCGGTGCTTAGGCGAATCCCTGCATCGGTAGAACATCAACATCGTCACCACGCCGTCATGCTGACGAAACTCTCCCTCAACACTCGGCTGGATCGGAGTTCGAGGGACGTCATCAGGCTGAACGTGTGCTGAACTCGGAGGTGTCGTACGTTCGGTACTTGATCGGTCGAATCATGAAGACGTACGACTACATCAACCGCGTTGTGCTAATGCTTCCGCTTTCGGTCTACGAGGGTATGTAGACAACACTCTCCCCTCTCGTTGCTATGCATCACCGTGATCTTGCGTGTGCGTAGGAATTTTTTTGAATTAACTACGTTCCCCAACACAAATAATGCCAAAGAGAGACAGTCGGTGAGGAAAGTAGGCTGAGAAATGTTAAGGAGATTAGCCACTTGAGCCGCCAAGAGAAGAGCCAAAGCTTCTGCTTTCAAAGGAGAATCTGTATCCGTAGAAGACGCTTGAATCTGAACATTGATTTCCGTCGGGTCTTGTGGCAAACAAAGGTAGACTCCGATGCCAGTAGCCACCACTCCTTGAGTTAAACCAGGGATTTTTTTGCACCTGAAAGCTGCATCAGAGTAAACTCTTGGTCCTGTTAGCAGGAGATCAGACTTAATTGTTTTTCCTTGCACAGATAGCTGGTTAACAGTAGGCACAACACAAACAGTGTCATTTTGGAGAGAAACATGCATATTATCATTCAATTCAACATTGAGAGCTTTAGCAGCAATATGAACTTGATGGGGAAGAGCTCTCTTCCTATTGAAAAGATGGTCATTCCAAGTTTTCCATAGGCACCACAAAAAATTGAGGATGTTAGGCACAGATGCATGGGAATGGTTCATGTTAATTAAAGCATGTAAAGCACTGTGAATAGTAGGATTGGCTTGAATTAGAGCATCCGTTCTAATGCACCAAGGAGAAGAGAACCAAGCAACTCTAGCAAAGTTGCAAAGAAAAAACAAATGCATCTCATCTTCATGTTGTCCACATCTGCAAACAAAATTGAGAGATATGTATAGAAAAGCGGCCAGCTCTAAAACCTGTGGGAAGGGCCTCCTGTAGAAGCCTCCAAGCAAAAGTCTTGACTCTGGGAATTATTTTCTTTTGCTTCCAAATCAGCTTGAGAAGATTTTTAATCTGCAAAGAAACTTGAGAAGGAGCAGATCTAGGATTAGCATGAATGTCCTGCAAGCACAATTTATAAGTGGATTTGGAAGTACAATTTCCATTAGGAGTTAGATCCCAGCAAAGTATATCCGGACAGTCCTCTTGAATAATATAAGTTTGAATAATAGCAGTAGCAAGAGGCCGTCAGAAAAGAGAAGAAATAAGATTATTATCCCAAATTTTGGTTCCAGGAACCCAAAGCTCTTTAACAAGAGAAGGGTAAACATAACCTGAAGGATGAACAATAAGGTGATCATAAACAGTAGTCCAAAGAGAGCACCAGGGAGTGCTTCATATAGAAACATTACCTTGAGTGAGCTGATAGAAAGAATGAGCTTTGAGTTTTGGAAGCATTTTAAGGATGGCAGACCAAAAAGCAGATTTTGGATTGGACGAGCTAGCCAGCCAGATCGAAGTAACATAGAAGTATTTAGATTTAAGGACCAAATGAAGATGAGAGGAAGGATCTCTAGCCAGACGCCAAGCAGCTGCAAGAATCAACCCTTCATTAACCGCTTGCAAATTCCTAATACCAAGCCCACCTTCCTCCTTTGAATTGCAAATATCCTTCCAAGCGCGAAGACACAAACCCCTTTTGGAATTATTTTCCCTAATACCTGTCCACCAAAAGTTCCTAATAATAGCAGTGAGTTTGGCTAAAAAAAGTTTAGAGAACAAAATGTTAGCCATATAGTAAACAGGAATAGCAGAGAAAACTGATCAAATCAATTCAAGCCTAGCTGCATGAGAGAGCAAGTTGGCCTTATAAGTAGGAAGCTTGTTCATGAATTTATCCAAAACAAAATTGTAAGCCAGAGATCTATTATTAGCAGGAAGAATAAGAGGATGACCAAGATGAGAAAAATTAGCATCCATGTTAGAAACAGGAAAAATCTGCTTAATATCTTGAATAACAGCCTGACTAACATGAGCACTAAACATAATAGCAGACTTTACCCAATTTGGAGTTTGACCTGACACGGAACAAAAATGATTGATAATGTTGGCTATAGCATTAGCTTCCTGAACAGTAGCTTGACCACATACCAACAAATCATCTGCAAACAAAAGAGAGTGAATCGGGGGGAAATTTGGTCCAAGCAAAATCCCCTGCAGACTATGAGCAGCTAAAGCTTCATTAAGAGCAAGAGATAATTCATTAATGGCAATAACAAACAAATAAGGGGACATAGGACAACCTTGACGAATACCCCTAGAACTTCTGAATTTATGAGAAGGCCTAGCATTAATGACCACAGAAAAAGTAGGAGAAGAAATGCACTCATAAATCAAATTTATGAAATGAGCATGCAATCCTTTACATGCAAGAGCTGAAACAATGAAGCTCCATTCTAAACGATCGAAAGCCTTAGCAAGATCAATTTTAAGCATGAAAGCAAGGTGATTCCAAGAACGAAGACCAAAAGAGTGAGAAATCTCTTGAGCAATAATGATATTGTCACTAATTCTTCTACCTTCAATGAAAGCTTGTTGAGCAGGGTCAATATAATCTAGAAGATGAGGCTTAAGACAATTAGCTAAAGATTTGGCAATGATTTTATAAATAACATTGCAAAGACTAATGGGACGATATTCCATAGGAACCTGAGGAACAAGTTTTTTAGGAATGAGAGCAATGTTTGTATCACTCACGTGAGGGGGCAATATACCTGTTCTATAAAAATTGACTACCAATTGAGTGACATCGTCTCCTATCCAATCCCAAGTAGCCAAATAAAACTCGACATTAAAACCATCTGGCCCTGGAGAAGCATTTAACTTCATGTCCTTCAAAATCTGCAAGACCTCATTTTTATCCGGAATTAAATAAGTAGGGTCCAAAGAGCCCTCCGGTAAGTGAGAAGCAAGAAAAGGTCTACCACAGTTGATATGAGTGGAAGAGAAGATATATCTGAAATAATTAACAAAGGTATTAGCAATGAGACTAGGCTTAAAATGCACAATATTATTTTCATCCTTAACCGAGCAGATAGTATTCCTTTTCCTTCGCTTAAGCACAACTTGATGAAAAAATTCGCATTACGATCACCATCAGTAGCCCATCCTTTCTTACTTCTTTGCTTATAGAAACTATTCAGTTTAGAGAGAGTTTGCTCATACCTGAGAATAAGCGAATTTTCTAAAGCATGATCTTGTTAATTGATTGGAAGCTCCTGAATCTGCTTGATACTAGATTCTAGTTCCTGAAGCTCTTGCTGAAAAGGTTTCTTCTTTCTACAGCAAGTTTTCAAAGCCCCTGCTAACGAAGAGTTTTTGCAACAAAAGAACATGCTCTAGCAATGTTCCAAGAAGACTTAGCAAAGCTACTAAAATCCTTCTCCATTAACCACCAATTTTCAAATTTGAAAGTCTGTTTAGGTTTAACAAAACTACCATCAGTAGAAATAAGTATGGGAGCATGGTCACTAACGATGATAGGTAAATTAAGCACCTTAGTATTGGGATAATGAGCACCCCAATCAACATTAACAAGAAAACGATCCAAACGTCTATAAATAGGACTAACAGTGTGCTGCCTATTGCGCCAAGTGTAAGCAGGACCAATAAAACCAATGTCAAAGAAACCACAATTTTTGATAATAGAACGAAAATCAGACATACGAAAATAATTTACACTACCATTATAGCCATCCGTATCATACAAAATATCATTAAGGTCTCCCATACAGATCATAGGTTTTCCGAGGTTATCATACACAAAAGTGGAAACCTGATTCCAAATGGCACTAGTCTGCCTATGATAAGGATCACCATATATACAAATCAAACAAAAGTGAACCCCCGAGGCTAGATGAACTACATTGGCTAGGATAAAGTGAAAGGAGGAACTATGAACAGAGATTTTAAGATCGTCATTCCACATAAGCCAGAGCCCTCCTGAAGCACCTCTAGAAGGAACAACAAAATTCTTAGCCACATCAAACCTATTCACAAGATCAACCGAATGAACCTTCGAAGATTTGATTTCCGAAACAAATATTACCTAAGCTTTTGTAGCACGGATCAGATTCGCCATGAACAACATTCTATCACTAGTGAGGCCCCGGCCCATACCTCGGCAATTCCAAGCTATGGCTTTCATGGCGCCCGAGGCGCGTTAGGGCCATGCGCCGCTGCCCGAGAAAAGGATTGCGCTAAGTTCCTATGTGCATCATCATCCAACTCCATGTTATGTCCAGACTGATTCTTCTTGAGATCTAGTGTACTAGAGTCATGTTGATTTTCCATTATGACATGAGCTGTAGGGCTACAAATGCCACCATGAACATGCAGATCCTTGAGATGGAAGCGATCAATGCCAGGAGGAGAGAAAGCCCCCTAACGGGATCCAACTGTACCCTTCCCAACTGACGTCGAAGGAGTGCTCAGGGTCGAGGGATCATAGCAACCTCCTTCGTCCTGACGAAAAGCCATAACTGATCCGCCCTATTCATTGTTGGCTTCAAAAGTCATGCTCCCCAAATTTTTGCATCGGCTTGTGCACACATTATTGCTATTGTCCACTTGAGCTGAGATGCTGTCGCGCTTCCAAGTGGAAGAACGGGCATGATTGCGAAGAAACCCATGGAAATTAGGACGCACACTTCCAGATTCCCCGTTTGGAGGAATGTCCTATCTGCTATCCTAGATCAATGGTAGCTCCGCTGAGATGTTGTGGATCCAGGAAACTCAGCGCCCCCCAAAAAAACTCCTCTTATTGAACTCCTTACCACAGTGCTGGCAACATCGTCACGAATAACAGGGGCGGCTCCCACACCACCAGCTGGATATGATTGTCCAATGAAAACTTGCGTGACGGGCGGAGCATCGAGTAAGCTTGATTGACTGGCAACCTTCTTCGCCGGAGGAGAAGGGATGCCAAGAAGTGAGGCGGATGTACGTTTGGGACTGGATCGAGTAGACGAGGGGTTGGGATGGCGCATAGGAGAATGGGAAAGAGCTGTGTCCGGGGAAGGGGAAGGACAAATAGCGACATTTGCATTGGAAACTTTGTCCTCAAAGTGCATTTGAATAGCAGAGGTAGGGGAAGTCTGCACAAAGTGAGATGAAGGCACAACGCGAAGACTAGGAATATCTGCGAGGCGAAGAGGATTATTTTGGGTAGTATGCTGGTCCAAATCTGGCTCATATCTCTGTCCCTGAATATGCATCTTTTCTGCAGACGTGCGCCGAGGGCCTGGCAACTGCTGAGATAATGGGCCTGACTGTTTTGCACCCCCTACCTGCTCCGGGTTAGCAAGAGCACCACTTTGCTGTACTGAATTCCGCAAGTCTTCAACTAGCCCTCCTTCCATGTTATTGCTTTGCCCAACATCTGTCTCCTTGTTAACTGTATCTGGTAAAACCATTATATCCATTAAATCACCGATTTGACTCTGCCACCGACTGTGCATGAAATTAGGTAGAGTAGTATTAACTCCAACCTGCTCTTGAATTATCTGAAGCTCTGTATTTTTTGAAGAATTGTCTCCTTCCATTCTTTTATTTTGTTCATTAAATTTCCTTAAAGATAACTCCTTCTGATTTCCTTTATCAGCAGAATCCTCTTCTGACATCTTTCCTTTCCTTTGGGATCCTCTATGAACTGCCTCTGCAACCTTGCCAGCTGAGGATTGATGAAAGATGAGAATGAATTTGCTTCTACTTGAACATTTCCTCCTGAAAGAGTAGGAATCAACTCTGCATTAGTCATCCACTGCCCAAATCTATTTGGTGAGATATCTTCCAAAGGAACTTGCAGCCTGTTTCTTGAAATAAGAACACTATTTATGATCTTGCAATGCTGAACACTATGAAACATGACTCCACAAAAAAGTGCAGATTCTGCCAATTTTCTTGTAGAATAAGTAAGCCCAACCAGCATAATCCTTGGCAAAAGAAACCAAACTCTTTCTCTGACTGCTTTACTAACCTCAGCTTTAATGGTACCCCAAATATAATTCTCCCTAGCAAAGATCATACTCTGATTTATAGGATGAATTTCTGAGATCTGGCCAACACTTTGCAAGATGCTTGCAAGGAGAGTTTGAGTTCTGAATCTCATGGGAATACCATAAATCCGAATAGTGACGTAAATAGTGTCAAACTTATAGTCCTGAATATTCCTATTTTGCTCCTATGGATCCATCCATTCAAGCAAGAAATTGTCTGGACCCATGCTCCAAGGCTGACGAGTAATGACAAACATAACAGCATCCAAAGAACGAAAATGAGCCACAAAGATGTACCTTGATAATTGCGATATACCATAATAGTTATCCTTCCATGCTCTAGCCATAGATTGCTGCACAGCCTAAAGGGAAAGAACCCTGATAGGACCTCCTGTAGATGCGAGCTTCATCAAAATATTGAACTCTGCATCCTGACCCTCTTCTTGCCTATACTGCCCTGCCTGAATATGAACAACCTCCGGCTCATTGATCGACAACACTTGCATGTTGAGTTCAATCCCAGGATCTGACCTCACAACCCGAGAGGAAAGCTGCGAGACTTGATTTACTTCATCTCTTTTCAGATCCGCCTTCTGCGGAAGAGGATCAGGATCTTCCATGCGAGTAGAAGATCTGTCCATATTCACATCTAACTAGCAAAGGGAAAAAACAAGGGAGAGGCAGCGAAATAACAGGAGGGGAAGCGAAGCAATCAGAAAAGTAGAGGGAAAAAAGAGTAGGAGATTAAAGAATAAGAACAAGATTAAATGGAGAGAGGGAGGAGGGAAAGCAGAGGAGGAGAGAAGGTTAGAGTGGCATAGTGCCAGTCCAGAAAAGTCAAGAGCCGTCAAGTTCATCGCTTGTTGTTGCGTTGCGTGATAAAGTCGTGGGTTGGCATACAACGAGCTGGCCGAATGTTGATAGAGCATCTCCAGCCGTTGGCCAATCACCGCCTGGAGCGAGCTGGCGCTAAAATCGGCTTGAGGACGATTGGGTTCCCAGCTGCCGCCCCCAGGCGTGATATCGGCCCAATTTTGACGTAAATTTACCAGATTTTTGGCCCACTTTCGGCATAGAAACGACCTGTTATTGGCGCAAATCGGCCTGCTACCATGCTTCGGCGCAAATTGAACAAAATTTATTTTTTATCACATAGTTCATCATAGAAAATCAATAGAAATCAAATAGTTCAATACAAATTATATAGTTCAACAAATAGAAACTCATATTTCATCACACGTCGAGCTAGGCATTGCTCTTGAGCCTCCATAGGTGCTCCACCAGACCCTGATGCAGTTGTTGATGCACTTGTGGGTCTCAAATCTCCTAACGCATATTGAGGAAGACAGTCCAGTTTGCTGGTAGCTACTGATCAACTTGGGCAAGATGACCCTACCTGTAATATGTTTCAGTGTCAAACACTGGCTCTTCCTGCTCGCTCTTAATGATCATGTTATGCAAGATCACACAACAAGTCATGATCTCACACATTTGATCTTTCGACAAGGTCTGAGTGGGGTACCGAACAACAGCAAACCGAGATTGGAGCACACCAAATGCCTGCTCGACATCCTTCCTGCAAGCGTCCTGAACATTCGCAAATTGGGAGTTCTTGCCTCCCGGCACAGGGTTTGAGATAGTCTAAACAAATGTAGACCATCTCGGATAGATGCCATCTGCTAGGTAGTATCCCTTGTTGTAGTGTCGCCCATTGGCCTCGAAGTTCACCGGAGGAGAATGAGACCTTCAACCAGCTTGGCAAAGACAGGAGAGCACTGCAGTACGTTGATGTCATTGTGAGTTCCTGGCATATCAAAGGAGATCCAAATTCAGAGGTCTTGTGTGGCCACTGGCTCAAGTACCACACTGCAACTGCCTTTGGCGCCTTTGTACATCCCCTGCCAAGCAAATGGATAGTTTTTTCATTTCCAATGCATGCAGTCGATGCTTCCAAGCATCCCAGGAAATCCTCTTGCTGCATTCTGTGCTAGGATCCAAGAAGTGTCCTCAGCATTGGGTGATCGCAAGTGTTGCAGTCCAAACACGGTCACCACTACCCTGAAAAATTTGTAGAAACACTCAATGGTCGTGGACTCGGCCATGTGCCCATAGTCGTCGAGTGAATCACTAGGAGCTCCGTATGCAAGCAACCTCATAGCTGTCGTGCACTTCCGGATTGAGGTGAATCCAAGTGTGCCAGCGCAATCCTTCTTGCACTTGAAGTAGCTGTCAAACTCCTGGATGGAATTCACAATCCTGAGAAAAGCTTTCGGCTCATCTGATAACGGCGCCGAAATACTTTTTTGTCGTGGAGTGGAGCGTCGACGAATTTGTTAGAGTAGAGCATGCAATAGCCTTCTAGTCGATGCAGGTTCTTTGCTTTCAGCCACCTCACCGCGGCTTTGCATTGCTCGCGAGTAGGCCGGCCAGGGCGGCGACCATGAGATACACTTCGTCCTGGACGTCGACATTGGCTTCCTCCTCTAGCAGCACCGCGAGCGCCTCCTCATCGTATGAGTCCATCACCGAGCAGGCAAATTGCCGAACACTTGGCGCGCGTGGCAGGCATGGTGGGCGCACAACCGCCGGTATCCTGCCCTGCGCGGCCGGAGCGCCGGAAAACTCGCCCAGGAAGGTGGTGGAGAGGTTGCCGCGGCGGAACCCTCTCTTCTTTCCACCGGGGAATGGCCTATCTAGCGGTGGTGGGCGGTGGGCAGCGCCGGGATCGGCAAGGTGGCGGGAGGGCACACGGGGAGGGGGCATCTAGACGTTTGTGTTGACTTTTCGCCTGACAGTGTGGCCCAAACGTGGTTTTCCCTTCCGCCGGAGCCCCCAAGCGCCCCCCTCCCCTCCAGTGCGCTGGGTTCGCCCTAGGATCGCCGGGCCAAAAAACGGGCTGCGCGGCGGATATCGGCGTCTTGGGGGCGCGACTGGGGTTTTTTTCGGCGTCAGCTGATACGTCTGCAATGTATCTATATTTTTTATTGTTCCATGCTATTATATTATCTGTTTTGGATGTTTTATATGCATTTATATGCTATTTTATATTATTTTTGGGACTAACCTATTAATCTAGAGCCTAGTGCTAGTTTCTGTTTTTTCCTTGTTTTTGAGTTTTACAGAAAAGAAATAGCAAACGGAGTCCAAATGAGCTGAAACTTTACGATGGTTTTTTATGGACCAGAAGAAGCCCACGAGGCATCCACAAGGGTGTAGGGAACCCCCCCTAGGGCACGGCCCCTGCATTGTCTCCGCCTCGTGGACCCCTTGATTTTTCCCCGACGCCAAAAATTCCTATAAATCCAGAAACCCCCAGAAAGAAACCTAGATCGGGAGTTCCTCCACCGCAAGCCTCTAAGTTCACTAAAAACATCTCGGGACCCCGTTCTGGCACCCTCCCGGAGGGGGAAATCACCACCAGAGGCCATCTTCATCATCCCGATAGCCACGATGACGAGGAGGGAGTAGTTCACCCTCGGGGCTGAGGGTATGTACCAATAGCTATGTGTTTGATCTCTCTTTCTCTCTCTCTCTCTCATGTTCCCGATTTGGCACGATCCTTATGTACCGCGAGCTTTGTTAGGATAGTTGGATCTTATGTGTTCTTCCCTCTCTACCTTGTGATGTATTGAATCTTTTCCTTTAAGGTTTTGTTATGTCGGATTGAATCTTCGGATGTGAGAGCAATTGATGTATGTCTTGCGATAGGATATCTGTGGTGACAATGGGATGTTCTATTGATCCACTTGATGTATGTTTTGGTTATCAACTTGTGGATTCCCATGGTGACATTGGGGTAATCTATGCATAGGGGTTGGTACGCATTTTCATATTCCTTTCTCCGGTAGAATTCTTGGGATACTCTTGAAGTTCTTTGTGTTGGATTGAATATCATGAATATGACATTGTGTGATGCATATTGTATAATTGACCAACGAATACTTGTGGTGACATTGGAGTATCTAGGTGACATTAGGGTTTGAATGATGTGCATCATGTGGTGTTAATTTAGTACGAACTCTAGGGCTATTTGTGACACTTGTAGGTATAGTCCAATAGATCGATCAGAAAGAATAACTTTGAGGTGGTTTCGTACCGTACAAGCAATTTCATCTCATGTTCTCTGCGATAGGAACTTTGGAGTGACTCTTCGTTGCATGTTGAGGGATTGTCATATGATCCAATTATGTTATCACTACTAGAAAAACCCCTACTAATGGTGCACCTAGTATGGCTATTAGTGGCGCATCTGTGGTGCACCATTAATAGCATGCCATTAGTAATTTTTAGTAATGGCGCACCACCTGGTGCGCCATTAGTATCTGGTATACTAATGGCGCACCTCGGGTGCGCCATTAGTATAGGCCAGGGTGCGCCATTAGTATGCCTCCCAGGGGCCATGTATACCCAGGTGCTTTGGCATACTAATGGCGCACCACCTCTTGATGCGCCATTAGTAACCGCGGCATACTAATGGCGCACTGCCCAGTGATGCGCCATTAGTATGCACTGTCATACTAATGGCGCACTGTCATGTGATGCGCCATTAGTATGAATATTAGGTTTTTTTTATTTTTTTATTTTCTGTTTTTTGCATAGGTTACAAAATGTATAGTTTGACAAAATATAGACAGCACACATCAACAACAGATTCATCAAATACAATAGAAGATTAGTCTTTGAATACAATTCATCATATTAGTCTCCGAATACAATTCATCATATTAGTCTCCGAATTGAAAAGACCGAACAAAGATAGAACATTATATTACAAGTCTCGAGACCGCGAGTAGCGAGTCTGTCTTCACATTACAAGTCGATATCGATCATCTAAACTACCATCACATAGAAGAGAGCTGCGGTCATCACGATGAGCATCATCACGATGAAACTCGTCTTCATCCGGTTCCTCCAACGCTCCCTCCCCTCTCCCGCTAGATAGCGGGTGTATCTAGATTCGGCCTCGGCCCTAGTGGTGTACCCTTTGTAACTGTTACCGCTGAATCGGTGAACCTGTCTCCGACACTCCTCCCAGTCATCGTAGACTCCGGGAACCTTACCCTTGTACACGACATACGTCGGCATCGCTATGCACTAGCCAAACGAAACGTTAGTACCAATTCACAGACAATACATAAGCAATATATAATTATGCAACAGAACGATCGAAAGAGAAAAGCAAGACATTAATAGCATCGATTACATCTAAGTTGAACGACTCTCGAAACCAAAGAGACATACTACAAGTTCATTAAAGTTTAATTACAACATGAGCCAATCGATGTTTCAGAACTAGACAACTCGACTCAAGGGACCGGAGCGTGGATGAAGCCGCCGTCTATCGTGGGAGTCATGAAAGAACGGGCGTTGTCATCCTGCATTTGTAGCATTGTGTCGATGTCACTGTTGGACGGTTGATTTCTGAGGTAGAACTGCCCCGAGGTACGAAGGACATCTTGATGGATGATTTCCGCAAACTCCGACTGGATGCGAAAGAATTCTTGTCGGAGGTCCGCGTCCTGGATTGCCGACACGCTCGCGGCCCAATCTTTGAGTTTACTCGGTAGCAGAAGTTGATGATGGTCCCGTACGATCGCCCGCATGTGATGGATGGCGTAGTAGGCACCCTTCTGACCTCCAGGCGGCTGCTTGACGCAGCAGAACGTCATATTGTGGGAGAACACGTGCTTGCCGTACTTACGAATAGGCCTGGTGAAGGTGCCTCCAGATTGGGCGTAGCCGGGGAGAACATCATCAAGAACCTTCTTGACATTTGTGTAGTCTACGTTCGACTGACGGTCCGGGTCGAAATACGTGGCCATGGAATATTTGGGGCTTAGGAGGATGAGCGTGCAACGTGTGTCACTGCAGAAAACACGGAATGTTAAAAGAAAAATGATCGAAATGTTACGGGCCGGTTGACGGGAGGACTTACTCGGGAAAGTAAGGCACGAGGAAGTTATCCTTATCTTGGTTTGCCAGAATGACGCCTTCGAGGTAAGAACTCGCGACTTGCCGGTCCCCAGCGCTGCCCAAGATCTTGGCACACATGTAGAAGGGGTCGACTATCACGATGTCCAGGGTCTTGTCGCGAATGATCCGCATCTCCATACTCAGCGAAAATAGCCAAACGAAGGTGTAGTGCAGCGGATGAAGGTTCAACATAGCGTGGATGTCATCAAAACGCAGGATGATCGTACGCCCGATGGAGTTATCCACAAAGCCCTTGCCCTCTGGCACCTTGGCCGCGAAAACCGGGTATGCCACATCCTTCTCCCTGAGACGCCGCTTCTCCAAAGCAAGAACACTGTCATGCAGATTCCGCATAGCACCGGTTGCAGCATTGAGCATATTTGTCGGTAGCATCGCCCTACCCGCCACATGCACCCTCCTCGAGATATCCTGCGGTGAAGGTGGCCCGTCCTGAGCACGGATCGTACTCGGTGCCGGCTGGCTCACACCCTTCTTAGTCTTTCTTTTGCGTGCCTTCTTCTTCTCCTGTAATGGGACCGAATTCTGCTCACAGACCGCCTTCTTGAGTGTGTTGGGGCTGATAATATTTCGCACCTCGCCTATCTGAGGCTCGGTGAAGTCGGCAGCTGGAGGCGTCTCCTGAGAGCTGAACGCCAGACGGCGCCTGTTGCAACTTGGCTTCTCCGCGGTACGAGCTAGATCGCACACGTCTTTTGTTGGGTTTGGTTCTTGAGAAGGAGGCCCCATGAAGTCTCCATCATACCCATGCTCGGCAAAGTACTGATCGACGTTGCCAAATGTATCATCGTCGTCGTCGTCGTCGTTCTGATCCTGTGCCATATGCATGTTTGGATCCAGTGGCATAGGGATGTCTGGCACCGTTACGGCGGTCTTGCCATGGGGCCGACTTGGAGCCGGCACGACTGGCAGTGTTGTCTTTGGGGTGGTGTCCCCCGCCCCCAAACGAATCTGGCTCTTCGGCCAAAGCAGGGGCCAGCTCAGGCAGGCGCTGAGGGTCATCACGTCTTCATCGTCGGCCCTGACGGGTCGAATCGGAGGTAACAAGTCGTCGCAGCCTGGCAGCACCCGAACCAGTTGAACCCTAAACAAGTTGGGTGGCATCTGGGTACCGTGGAACAAGGGGTTGCCCGGTTGAACGATTTTGCCCTTGGCGACATCGACCAACTCGTTGTTCACGAAGTGGAGGAGAGTGCACGGAACGTCGGCGGCGCCCTGCGAAAACATGTAGGGCGTCAGGGATGCCCAGTCAAAGGCAAGGAGATGAAGTCCTCGGCCGAGAGAGGCTTAATTAGTTACCGTGATGATGGCGTCGAGCTCGGCTAATGTCGAGGCACCGCCGACGGCGGGCGTGCAGTTGATGGAGGGGCCGCTTGCTGAAGAGGTGCCGGCCGGCATACACCCGGGTGCATTAAGCTCCCGTGCCGGCGTCGGAGACACCAATGCCGCCTCCGCCGGAGGCACCAATGGCCCCGACATCGCATTATGCGAGTTGCTGGCCGTGAAGCTAGGAATCGGGGGCGGCCCCTGTTGGCCGCCCGCAATCCACGCACTCAACCCCGAGATCAAGGTAGGCACAAGGGCGGTGATCGTCACTCCGAGTCGTTGTTCCACTTGCTCTTGGACAATCTCCGAAATCCGCGCCACCTGTGCCTTGAGTTCTTGAACCTCTCGCGCCTGGCTTTCCGAGCTGGTCTTTTTCTCCTTCCGCACACCAGCGGTATAGTATGACCCCCATTTTGTCGACAAGCCTTTGCCGGCCACACGACCAGCTGACATCGGCTTACTGAGCTTATCCTTGTTCTTCATTACATTCAACCCCCTATTTAGAGTGGTGTCCCAAGGGTTGCTCTTAGTCGACTCCGCGCTACTGCTTTCAGTCGCCTGCGGAAGGAATGTGAACCATTTAGAAATTTGGCTTCATTAATTAGAATGCAACCATATGGAGCTAATTACGCGGGGGTGTATTCCTTACCAGAACAAGCTCAAGCGCCCTGGTCTTCGGATCCGTGGTAAGCTCCTTTGTTATCGGGTCCTCCTTGTACCGGGCCCTGACATAGTTCCTAGTCTGCTTGTTACCGCTGTATTTCTCGAAGCAGGGCGGTAGGCCTTGCTCGGCACGGTCCGCGTCCTCCTTGTCCCATATAGGCTCCGCCACTCTGTAACCGCCGGGACTGAGTGTGTGTTCCCCTATGTTCAGCTCCCGCATTTGTTTCCCCCACTCACTTGATTGGGAGCTTGCGGTGCTCGAGCAATTGATCTTGAAGTCGTTGTAGTCATCTTCGGTGATCGAAGGATTTTTCTCCTTGATCTTCTGATAACTCTCACCTTTCTCGATCATTCTCTTCACATTGCTTTTCCAAGTAGACAGGGCCTTGCTCATCTTCGTGAGGGCAGCATTGTTCACTTTATTCCCTTTGAGGCTTGTGTTTTCAAATTCAGCGGGGAACTTGTATCGTTCGTGCAGCTTCGTGAAGAGGAGGTTCCGCAAATTCCCTCGGTCAGGATGCCTCAGGTTCTCGGTGTTGATCGAGACGGTGCTCCGGACAATGCACCCGAGCTGAAGCGAGTACCCCTTGACTATTCGTTCGGGCGCCGTTGGATTCCCGTTGGAGTCCACTTCAGTAACTTCCTCCTTGAGGGTGCGGAGCACGATCGGGCGCCGGTCCTTCCGTTGCCTCTTCGGTTGGCTGCCATCTGTGCGTGCGCCGCCATCATCAGTGGTGGCATCCTCGGCGGCACCATCAGTGGTGGCATCAGTGTGGTCATCCTCGACGGCACCATCCGTGGTCTCAGGATCGGTGGGGAAGGCGGCAGCCTCATACAAGTGAGGTTGTTCCTCCATCTCCTGGGATAGCTCCCAGAATGCCTTGCCGCCCGAACCCCCGGCCTCATCGTTGTGGGCCATGTTTCTCTCTAAATATAAACAAAGTTTGGTCAAAAAGTTGGTTATTGTCAAGGAACAAGATCATGGTCTCATCATTTAGGGTTTGTCGACACCGAGGCATCCTAAAATCTAAGCTTTTATCATTGAGGGTTTTTCGACGCCAAGGCACCCTAAAAGCCTAACCTTTCATCATTTCGGTTTTTATCGACATCGAGGCACCCTAAAAGCCATGCATTAGTCACAAGTACGCCGCGGCACTTGATCCTACTTAATTAACTACTAAGATACCCCGGCCCATGCATTAGTCACAAGTACCCCATATGTCCTATTTTTAGCAAAGTCATGCTAAAATTCATGGAAAATTTCAGCATGACCTTTGCTGAAAATAGGACATATGGAGTACCTGAATTTGCCGGAACGGAAGTTAATCGACATTCCGGCAAACTCAAGGGCCTCTCGGGGTACCTGCAAAATCATTATCCCAGGTGGACATGGATGCAATGTCACATGTCACATGGATCCCACACCCACAGGAGCTGGTGAAGCTTCATGTGTATTTCACGAAAACCAGCCTGACTAAAGAGCTTTATGTAGAAAACAAATCACTCCACCAACTCACACAGGATCATCCCTCTAAGCAATTACTCAAAATGGGCACTAGCAGCAAAATGAACATTTTACAATCTGAACTTTTTTTTGTCTTCTATGTGCTCATTTAACTTTGATCCAAATAGTATCAAAGTTCTTAGCAAGTAAGTAATACATGCCTGCTTGGCTAATTAGCAAGTAAGTAACTCTTACATTATCAAAGCTTGCCAGTTTCTGAAATCAATTACTGATAGGGAATAGCACAGGCACACAGCAAACCTATAACTTAATGATGGTTATTAGGGAAGACAGGAAATGAGGATGGACAGAACCATATGTTTGGGAAATGCAAATAGAAGTAGTGCTATGAGAGTAATTTTTTTTCAATTTTCATTGATGTTTCAAATTAGATCGGTGCACATGTGGCTGCAATTTCTATTGGTCATCCAAGATGGGTGTTCATAGTAAAGTACTATATAGTGGCACTAACATAACCAAGGATTGCTTTTAAAAAAACATAACCAAGAATCACCTTCCACGTGGCTTCTTCTCTTTAGCCTGGCTTCCTTCTGCAAAGTGGGCAAATACTTCTGTCTGCTGCAGTAGGTACTTCAGTCGCCCTTTCCCTTCTTGTTCTGTGATCAAAACCACGATGAGAATGCAATACACACCAAAGAATATCATATACAAGAATTGCAGAAATTAAACAAGGTCAGACCCACACTATCTATTCTTTCTTCATGGCAGAATATCATATACAAGCACGAATTTTGTTCATATTTATATAGCAACAAATATTTATACACCCATATAGCAGCACTAAGTATATTGCACTTAGAAGAAGATTTGCTTTTACATCCCACCCAACTTAACAATCTAGTAGAGTTGTGATTTATTAATATTGTCTTTCCTTTGCAGGTTCATGTCAAGTCGATCGAGGATTTCGCGCAGCTGGGTTGTTTCGATGAGAACCAAGACAAGCAGCAGCCCACCAAAGCTTCTTCTACCCAGCAGCAAACACAACAAGAAGAAGTGCAGAACAATGTGATTCTAGTGCTAGTTACTACTGCTGCTGCTGGAAAGGGTGATGATTTGAATCTGATCAAAAGAGGAGGCTTCAAAGTAGAAGGTTGTTTCTGTCATGTTGAGGATTCAAGGAACCTGCCCTAGTGGTATCGTCTTGTTGTACAATTGTCCTTGCTACTGTAAATGGAAGGGTCATCTATGCTTTTTGCAACACCCGGAGAAAAGCCACTACTTTGTTGCTAATGTCCTTGTCTCTATGAAAAGAGTAGGAGCATCATGTTTGGGGTCTGCGTAGTCAATTTTGAGAATCACTGTTGTGTCGAAGGTGGAGACGTTTCACTGAAATTTGGACAGTGGAAGGAAAGAACCATTGGAATTGGTGGAATCTGCAGATATGTTCTGTTACACTACATCATGTTAAAAGGGATGAGAAAAGTGACCACAATATTTCCTGTCATTACAAAAATAGAACTGAAAAGATTTCCAGATTTCATATCTAATAATGCCTGCTTTTTCTTTGTTAGTACAATCATCAAAACCATGAG
Source organism: Triticum aestivum (assembly GCF_018294505.1). Classification (NCBI taxonomy): domain Eukaryota; kingdom Viridiplantae; phylum Streptophyta; class Magnoliopsida; order Poales; family Poaceae; genus Triticum; species Triticum aestivum. The sequence goes on along the minus strand of NC_057813.1, from coordinate 676,984,811 downwards.
GTATTTTTTAGAAGAAAATTGGTATATAACTGTCAGACTGTCAGTATCTACTATCTAATACTAAATTTGATGAAATTGCACTTCTTGAAATCTGCAGTTGTGTTGCAATTTCTTATTTGCGCATTTGAAATCTTATCTATCTTGCTTGTTAGGTACAGATTGCACTCACAGTTATAATTTTTTGCAGATGCACAATCATGATAATCTAGACTTAGCACCATGATGCGCATAAGGGTTGTGTGACGATCCTTGTATAAGTTCTATACTAACATGCTGTTCTTTTAGAGTTTATAATATTTTGAAGTGGACAAACTGAAGATTGGCTTTTTTAAGTGCAAAAACTGAAGATACATGCTACGTTATTGTGGAAAACGTTTACATTCACTCTCTGTAAGTGCAAGTGATGAAAATCTGCTCTCCTTATGAGAAAAAAACTGAATACATGCCCTGTTTATCTGAAGAATTGAATGAACATTGGCCCCGAAGCATTTTCTTGACTAAACTGTGCTCGTAATCCAATTTATGGCCTAATCTACTCAGATTTTACTCAATGACCATGTGCCCAGAGAAAAGGGGAAGAACAGAAGAGGAGGAAGAGCGTACCACGTCTGTAGTCGGGCTAAGCTGTCGCCGGTGACGGTGGAGACGAGGCTGGCTGACCGACCCGGGGCAGCGGCGTCGGGGCGGGGTCGAGGCGGCGTCGGGGCGG
>NC_057813.1:676970778-676983760 GCF_018294505.1 Triticum aestivum | reverse complement strand
GGAAAGGGGGGATCGGGCGAAGGGGGAGAGGGAAGGGGGGATCGGGCGAAGGTGGAGAGGGAAGGGGGGATCGGGCACAATACTAATGGCGCACCTCACCGTGGTGCGCCATTAGCATGTCCATACTAATGGCGCACCTCACCGTGGTGCGCCATTAGCATGTCCATACTAATGGCGCACCTCACCGTGGTGCGCCATTAGTATTTTTTTTATTTCAACTCGAGCCAACATGTTATGTACCACCAGAACTGATCCACATCAAGTCCCCTCTACTAGCTCGACTGGTCAGCAGCCAGTTCTCACACCAGGAGGTCCTGGGTTTGACTCCCAGGCTCCACAAATTTTTTTAGCATTTAAAAAGCTGTTTGATACTTATTTGTGTTTAAATATGTTCAAACTTGTTTAAATAATAACAGTAATATTTTTTTATAAGATAATAGCATTTAAAAAGCTGTTTGATACTTATTTTTTTATAAGACGGTGCGCGGGGTGCGGGGGGTCGGCGGCGGCGGTTGAGTAGGGGAATCGAGGGTGCGGGGGGTCGGCGGCGGCGGCCGGTGGACTGGGGGGGTGCTCGGCGGCGAGGGGGACCGGATATGGCGAGGTGGGATAACGATCGAGATGGAGGGGGATCGAGATCGAGTGTCCATGAAATTTAAAAATATTCATGATAGTTCAAAAAGTACTCATGAAATACAATCGAGAAATGAAGGCTACGATTTAAATACAATCGATCTTAGCTAGCTATCTGTTCACAATCTTCTTGCCCTTCTTTTTCGCAAATGGAGTTCTTTTGTGGAACGGACGTCCTTTAGGTAGGGTGGTCCTGCTTCTTCTTGTGGTGTATGCTGCTACTTCATCATCGTCGTCATGTTCGATCCTCGGGTCGCCGTACTTGTCGAAGTCTTGCTCATTGGCTACTCCATCCATTCCGATGATCTTCCTTTTGCCTCTCCTCACGACAACACGACTGGGATTTGGCGGGTCGGTAATGAAGAAGCATTGGTCCACTTGGGAAGCCAGTACCCATGGCTCATTTTTCGCGGTGACGTTTGCGCTCGCGGTCTTGGATTTGGCTTCGGGTATAACCATGTTGGCGAAATACCGGTCTTCTTTTATGACGTTCTTGGCCCATCTGACACGGAACATCGGTACCTTCTCTCCAGCGTAGCTCAGCTCCCAGATCTCCTCGATCCTTCCGTAGTATCTGTCCTTGTCGTTACCGGTGTAGGATTCCATCGTTACCCCGGAGTTCTGATAACCATCGCTCTTCATGTCCTTGGCCTCGGTGTAGAATGTGTAGCCGTTGATATCGTACGCCTCATAGGTCATCAGGTTGTGCTCGGCGCCCTGTGACAAGGCGAATATGAGTTGTTCTTCCGCGGAAGAATCCTCATGTAAAGGGTACGACAGAAGCTTCTGCTTGAACCAACGCGTGAAACATGAGTTGTGCTCTTTGAGTGTATCTCCGTCCGTCCTCTGTTGGCCTCGGTCATTGTACGTCTTCTTAATAAAGGTTTTGTGCTCTACCACCCAAGGATCGACCACGTCTATGTGTTGTAGCGCGACTAGGTTTGCTCTTTCAAAGTCGGTGAGTCGACCCTCGAAGTCGACATGCATTTCGCGGCGACCCTCACGGTGACCCCATCCAGCGAGCCTGCCGAGGTGCCTGTTGACGGGCAGACCAACGGGGTTCTCGATGCCTAGATAATTCGTGCAGTAGGAGATGCACTCTTTGGTCAGAAATCCCCTGGCTATGCTTCCTTCTGGACGTGACATGTTGCGAACGTATCCTTTGATGACACCATTCATCCTTTCGAACGGCATCATGCTGTGCAGGAACGTCGGCCCGAGTTGGATGATATCCTCCACTATATGGACCAGCAGATGCACCATAACGTCGAAGAATGCGGGTGGGAAGTACATCTCAAGCTCGCATAGTATCACCACGATCTCTTCCTGTAGCCTTCTGAGTTGCCTCACGCCAATCGACTTCCGAGAGATGACGTCGAAGAAGTTGCATAGGCCAAATAGCGTTTCACGGACGTGCGCGTCCATGATCCCACGGATTGCAACTGGAAGTATCTACGTCATCAGCACGTGACAGTCGTGAGACTTCATCCCGCTGAACTTCTGCTTCGCTGGGTCTAGGTATCTGCTTATCTTCCCCGCGTAACCGAAAGGAAGTTTTACTCCTAGGAGGCAGGTGAAAAACTGCTCGATCTCCTCCTGACTTAGAGTGAAGCACGCGGTAGGGTAGTCATTTCCGGTCTTCTTGGCCTTTTTGCCTTTCCGACGACTTTCTGTGTCCTGCTTCGCCTCATCATCATCATCATCATCATCATCATCATCATCATCATCATCATCATCATCATCATCATCATCATCATCATCATATATAGCGTGAAGCTCCTGCCTGATGCCCATTGATTTCAAGTCTGCCCTTGCTTTCGGCCCATCTTTGGTCCTCTCTGGCATGTTGAGCAGGGTACCAAGCAGACTCTCGCACACGTTCTTCGTGATATGCATGACATCAAGGCTGTGAGGCACACGGTGGATCTTCCAGTACGGCAACTCCCAGAAAACAGACCTCATTTTCCATACCTTCAGCAGCGGCTCTGGCGCCTTTCGCTTCTTTCCCGGCTCTGGCGCCTTTTGCTTCTTTCCCGGCAGTGGGCAGTCTTTCCAATTTTTTCAACAGCTTGTCTATTTCCTCGCCGCTCCTCGTACACAGGCGTTTTCGGGGTTCGGTTTCACCATCGAACAGATCCTTGCGTTTCCTCCACGGGTCATCATCGCGAAGCCACCTTCGATGTCCCATGAACACGGTTTTCGAAGACCCGGGATCTCTATCTAGCTGGCGATACGTTGTGTCATCCATGCACCTTACGCATCCAGAAAATCCGTGGACTACCTGCCCCGCAAGATATCCGTAACCGAGATAGTCGTGCACCGTCGTGAGGAGTGCGGCTCTCATAGGGAAATATTCTTTCTCTGCGGCGTCCCACGTATTGGCTGGCGTTTTCCAGAGCGTGTCAAGCTCCTCTTTCAGCAGCCCAGATACAGATTGATGTCGTTCCCTGGTTGTTTCGGCCCTTCAATTAGCATACTCATGTGAATGTACTTCCTCTTCATGCACAACCAGGGGGGAAGGTTGTACATCCACACAAACACAGGCCAGGTGCTATGTGTGCTTCTCTGGCTGCCAAACGGATTGACTCCATCGGTGCTCGCGCCCAGCACGATGTTCCTTGGATCGTTCCCAAATTCTGGGTATTCAAAGTTCAACGCTTGCCACTGGCTCGCATCCTTAGGGTGACTCAGCATCTTGTCTTTTTTATCTATCTCCGGATCATTTGCGTCATCTTCTCGCTTCTTCTCCTCCCTATCCGCGTGCCAACGCAGGAGCTTTGCTACCTTAGGATCCGCGAAATACCGCTGCAGATGAGGAGTGATCGGAAAGTACCACACCACTTTTCGAGGAGCTTTCTTCCTCTTCTTGTATCGAGTGACACCGCACACCGGACATATGGTAGACTCCACGTGCTCGTCCCGATAAATGATGCAATTGTTCATGCACACATGGTATTTCACGTGCGGTAAATCCAGAGGACACACGATTTTCTTTGCCTCCTCCAAACTGGTCGGGCACTTGTTCCCCTTGGGAAGACGTTCGTGCCAGAATGACATGTTCTCGTCGAAGCATGCGTCGGTCATTTTGTGTTTTACCTTCATCTCCAGAGCCATGAGCGTTACTTTCAGCCGGGTATCCTCGGGCCTGCATCCTTCATACAATGGAGTAACCGCGTCTAACTCAAGTTGATCCATCTTGGCTTTCTCTCGGGCGGCAGCTCTTGCGTTATCCGTCTGCTTGAGAAGCAGCTCTTGAATATGAGGACCCTGCACCCAGCCCATCGATGGTCCAGCATCGTCTGCTCCGCCGGCATCATCATCATGTCCTGCATCTTCTACATGATGACTGTGTACAGCATCACCGTCGTGATCATCTCCTGGGGATTCTTCATCTTCTCGCCCCCCCGAGCCGCGGTGGTTGTCTTGCTTCCCTTCCTCATTTCTTGCCCGGCCCCCATGGACGACTTCGTAGTCATCTTCATCACCTTGCCACCGATAGCCATCCATGAAACCACGCAAGAGCAGGTGGTACCGCACCTGCCCGGAATCCGGGTCCGCAATAAGGCTATACAGCTTGCATCTTCGACACGGACATCTTATCTCCGTCTCGTTCTTTTGAAGCATCTCGGCCTTTGCGGACCTCAAAAACCTATTCACGATGCCTTCGGTCATCATGCGGACCATGGTCGCCTGCGGGGTAGAGCAAAACGATATTTTAGAACCAAGAAAAAATTTGGCATGACTTTCCCTAAAAATAGGACCAAAAAGAATGCTTAATGCCAAAATTTTCGCCAGAACAGAAATGAATCAACATTCCGGCAAAATATTGGCAACTATCGCATTTCAAATACCGGTACACCTCCAAACACAAACACATATGCAACACCACAAACATATGCAACACCACGAACATACATAGATCTAGCTAGGCCATAAAAAGTGCATGTGCACATTGTTGTAGGGAGAACAACATAAATATAGCTTCCCCCCTTACTTACCTAGCAAAACAAGGTAACTTAACCACTTAATTTGAATGAATCTATGGTGGAAATGAGGTGAAAAAGAGGAGGCACCCGAGACAAGGAGGAGGCGGTGGAGAGAATGAAGTGGGGAGAAAGTGAGTGTGGGAGGAGAGGCTGTCCAAAATATCTTGTTGCTGCCCACTTACTAATGGCGCACCAACAACAAATGCGCTATTAGTAATCCAGGTTACTAATGGCGCACCCCCTGGTGGTGCGCCATTAGTACTTTTGCAAAAAAAGGAATAAAAACAATAATAAAAAAATAACATTAGTGGCGCACCTTCTGGCTGGTGCGCCATTACTAGTTACAACTAGTAATGGCGCACCACCAGAGGATGCGCCATTAGTATGTTTGGACAGGCGCACTAGTTCAAAAAAAAATTGGTACTAATGGTGCACCATGGGCAGAGTGCGCCATTAGTAGTTTCAACACTAATGGCGCATCAGAGGGTGGTGCGCCATTAGTAGATACTAATGGCGCACCACATATCTGGTGCGTCATTAGTGTCAATTCCATCTATAGCCCTTTTCCTAGTAGTGTATCATTGTTGAGAGAACTTATACTAGTGAAAGTATGAATCCAAGGCCTTGTTTCCAAGCATTGCGATACCGTTTTTGTTCACTTTTACTACTAGATACCTTGCTTTTTTTATTTATTCATATTATAAAAATATATTTCTACCACCCATATTACATTTGTATCACCATCTCTTCGCCGAACTAGTGCACCTATACAATTTACCATTGTATTGGGTGTGTTGGAGACACAAGATACTCTTTGTTATTCGGTTGTAGGGTTGTTTGAGAGAGACCATCTTCATCTTACGCCTCCCACAGATTGATAAACCTTAGGTCATTCCCTTGAGGGAAATTTACTACTGTCCTACAAAACTCTGCGCTTGGAGGCCCAACAAGAGTCTACACACTACTAGAAATACCACTACTAATGGCGCACCTAATATGGCCATTAATGGCGCATCACTGGTGCGCCACTGACAGCACGCCATTAGTAATTTTTACTAATGGCGCACCAGCTGGTGCGCCATTAGTATCTGGTATACTAATGGCGCACCACCTGGTGCGCCATTAGTATATGCGAGGGTGCGCCATTAGTATGCCTCCCAGTTGGCATGTACACCCAGGTGCTTTGGCATACTAATGGCGCACCACCTCTGGATGCGCCATTAGTAACCGCAGCATACTAATGGCGCACTACCCGGTGATGCGCCATTAGTATGCACTGTCATACTAATGGCGCACTGTCGTGTGATGCGCCATTAGTATGAATATTAGGGTTTTTTTATTTTTTTATTTTCTGTTTTTTGCACAGGTTACAAAATGTATAATTTGACAAAATATAGACAGCACACATCAACAATAGATTCATCAAATACAATAGAAGATTAGTCTTTGAATACAATTCATCATATTAGTCTCCGAATACAATTCATCATATTAGTCTCCGAATTAAAAAGACCGAACAAAGATAGAACATTATATTACAAGTCTCGAGACCACGAGTAGCGAGTTTGTCTTCGCATTACAAGTCGATATCGATCATCTAAACTACCATCACATAGAAGAGAGCTGCGGTCATCACGATGAAAATCGTCTTCATCCGGTTCCTCCAACGCTCCCTCCCCTCTCCCGCTAGATAGCGGGCGTATCTAGATTCGGCCTCGGCCCTAGTGGTGTACCCTTTGTAACTGTTACCGCTGAATCGGTGAACCTGTCTCCGACACTCCTCCCAGTCATCGTAGACTCCGGGAACCTTACCCTTGTACACGACATATGTCGGCATCACTATGCACTAGCCAAACGAAACGTTAGTACCAATTCACAGACAATACATAAGCAATATATAATTATGCAACAGAACGATCGGAAGAGAAAAGCAAGACATTAATAGCATCGATTACATCTAAGTTGAACGACTCTCAAAACCAAAGAGACATACTACAAGTTCATTAAAGTTTAATTACAACATGAGCCAATCGATGTTTCAGAACTAGACAACTCGACTCAAGGGACCGGAGCGTGGATGAAGCCGCCGTCTATCGTGGGAGTCATGAAAGAACGGGCGTTGTCATCCTGCATTTGTAGCATTGTGTCGATGTCACTGTTGGACGGTTGATTTCTGAGGTAGAACTGCCCCGAGGTACGAAGGACATCTTGATGGATGATTTCCGCAAACTCCGACTGGATGCGAAAGAATTCTTGTCGGAGGTCCGCGTCCTGGATTGCCGACACGCTCGCGGCCCAATCTTGGAGTTTACTCGGTAGCAGAAGTTGATGGTGGTCCCGTACGATCGCCCGCATGTGATGGATGGCGTAGTAGGCACCCTTCTGACCGCCAGGCGGCTGCTTGACGCAGCAGAACGTCGTATTGTGGGAGAACACGTGCTTGCCGTACTTACAAATAGGCCTGGTGAAGGTGCCTCCAGATTGGGCGTAGCCGGGGAGAACATCATCAAGAACCTTCTTGACATTTGTGTAGTCTACGTTCGACTGACGGTCCGGGTCAAAATACGTGGCCATGGAATATTTGGGGCTTAGGAGGATGAGCGTGCAACGTGTGTCACTGCAGAAAACACGGAATGTTAAAAGAAAAACGATCGAAAAGTAAGAATTCATATGTTACGGGCCGGTTGAGGGGAGGACTTACTCGGGAAAGTAAGGCACGAGGAAGTTATCCTTATCTTGGTTTGCCAGAATGACGCCTTCGAGGTAAGAACTCGCGACTTGCCGGTCCCCAGCGCTGCCCAAGATCTTGGCACGCATGTAGAAGGGGTCGACTATCACGATGTCCGGGGTCTTGTCGCGAATGATCCGCATCTCCATACTCAGCGAAAATAGCCGAACGAAGGTGTAGTGGAGCGGATGAAGGTTAAACATAGCAAAGATGTCATCAAACCGCAGGACGATCGTACCCCCGATGTCGCCATCCACAAAGCCCTTGCCCTCTGGCACCTTGGCCACGAAAACCGGGTATGCCACTTCCTTCTCTCTGAGACGCCGCTTCTCCAAAGAAAGAACACTGTCGTGCAGACTCCGCATAGCACCAGTTGCAGCATTGAGCATATTTGGTGGTAGCATCGCCCTACCCGCCACATGCACCCTCCTCGAGATATCCTGCGGTGAAGGTGGCCCGTCCTGAGCACGGATCGTACTCGGTGCCGGCTGGCTCGCACCCTTCTTAGTCTTTCTTTTGCGTGCCTTCTTCTTCTCCTGTAATGGGACCGAGTTCTGCTCACAGACCGCCTTCTTGAGTGTGTTGGGGCTGATAATATTTCGCACCTCGCCTATCTGAGGCTCGGTGAAGTCGGCAGCTGGAGGCGTCTCCTGAGAGCTGAACGCCAGACGGCGCCTGTTGCAACTTGGCTTCTCCGCGGTACGAGCTAGATCGCACACGTCTTTTGTTGGGTTTGGTTCTTGAGAAGGAGGCCCCATGAAGTCGCCATCGTACCCATGCTCGGCAAAGTACTGATCGACGTTGCCAAATGTATCATCGTCGTCGTCGTCGTCGTTCTGATCCTGTGCCATATGCATGTTTGGATCCAGTGGCATAGGGATGTCCGGCACCGTTACGGCGGTCTTGCCATGGGGCCGACTTGGCGCCGGCACGACTGGCGGTGTTGTCTTTGGGGTGGTGTCCCCCGCCCCCAAACGAATCTGGCTCTTCGGCCAAAGCAGGGGCCAGCTCAGGCAGGCGCTGAGGGTCATCACGTCATCATCGTCGGCCCCGACGGGTCGAATCGGAGGTAACAAGTCGTCGCAGCCTGGCAGCACCCGAACTAGTTGAACCCTAAACAAGTTGGGTGGCATCTGGGTACCGTGGAACAAGGGGTTGCCCGGTTGAATGATTTTGCCCTTGGCGACATCGACCAACTCGTTGTTCACGAAGTGGAGGAGAGTGCACGGAACGTCGGCGGCGCCCTGCGAAAACATGTAGGGCATCAGGGATGCCCAGTCAAAGGCAAGGAGATGAAGTCCTCGGCCGAGAGAGGCTTAATTAGTTACCGTGATGATGGCGTCGAGCTCGGCTAATGTCGAGGCACCGCCAACGGCGGGCGTGCAGTTGACGGAGCGGCCGGTTGCTGTAGAGGTGCCGGCCGGCGTACACCCGGGTGCATTAAGCTCCCGTGCCGGCGTCGGAGACACCAATGCCGCCTCCGCCGGAGGCACCAATGGCCCCGCCATCGCATTATGCGAGTTGCTGGCCGTGAAGCTAGGAATCGGGGGCGGCCCCTGTTGGCCGCCCGCAATCCACGCACTCAACCCCGAGATCAAGGTAGGCACAAGGGCGGTGATCGTCGCTCCGAGTCGTTGTTCCACTTGCTCTTGGACAATCTCCGGAATCCGCACCACCTGTGCCTTGAGTTCTTGAACCTCTCGCGCCTGGCTTTCCGAGCTGGTCTTTTTCTCCTTCCGCACACCAGCGGTATAGTATGTCCCCCATTTTGTCGACAAGCCTTTGGCGGCCACACGACCAGCTGACGTCGGCTTACTGAGCTTATCCGTGTTCTTCATTATATTCAACCCCCTATTTAGAGTGGTGTCCCAAGGGTTGCTCTGAGTCGACCCCACGCTACTGCTTTCAGTCGCCTGCGGAATGAATGTGAACCATTTAGAAATTCGGCTTCATTAATTAGAATGCAACCATATGGAGCTAATCACGCGGGGGTGTATTCCTTACCAGAACAAGCTCAAGCTGCCTGGTCTTCGGATCCGTGGTAAGCTCCTTTGTTTTCGGGTCCTTCTTGTACCGGTCCCTGACAAAGTTCCTGGTCTGCTTGTCACCGTATTTATCGAAGAGGGGTGGTAGGCCTTGCTCGGCACGGTCCGCCTCCTCCTTGTCCCATATAGGCTCCGCCACTCTGTAACCGCCGGGACCGAGTGTGTGTTCCCCTATGTTCAGCTCCCGCATTTGTTTCCCCCACTCACTTGATTGGGAGCTTGCGGTGCTCGAGCAATTGATCTTGAAGTCGTTGTAGTCATCTTCGGTGATCGAAGGATTTTTCTCCTTGATCTTCTCATAACTCTCACCTTTCTCGATCATTCTCTTCACATTGCTTTTCCAAGTAGACAGGGCCTTGCTCATCTTCGTGAGGGCAGCATTGTTCACTTTATTCCCTTTGAGGCTTGTGTTTTCGAATTCAGCGGGGAACTTGTATCGTTCATGCAGCTTCGTGAAGAGGAGGTGGCGCAAATTCCCCCGGTCAGGATGCCTCAGGTTCTCGGTGTTGATCGAGACGGTGCTCCGGACAATGCACCCGAGCTGAAGCGAGTACCCCTTGACTATTCGTTCGGGCGCCGTTGGATTCCCGTTGGAGTCCACTTCAGTAACTTCCTCCTTGAGGGTGCGGAGCACGATCGGGCGCCGGTCCTTCCGTTGCCTCTTCGACTGGCTGCTATCTGTGCGTGCGCCGCCATCATCAGTGGTGGCATCCTCGGCGGCACCATCAGTGGTGGCATCAGTGTGGTCATCCTCGGCGGCACCATCCGTGGTCTCAGGATCGGTGGGGAAGGCGGCGGCCTCATACAAGTGAGGTTGTTCCTCCATCTCCTGGGACAGCTCCCAGAATGCCTTGCCGCCCGAACCCCCGGCCTCATCGTTGTGGGCCATGTTTCTCTCTAAATAGAAACAAAGTTTGGTCAAAAAGTTGGTTATTGTCAAGGAACAAGATCATGGTCTCATCATTTAGGGTTTGTCGACACCGAGGCATCCTAAAATCTAAGCTTTTATCATTGAGGGTTTTTCGACGCCAAGGCACCCTAAAAGCCTAACTTTTCATCATTTCGGTTTTTATCGACACCGAGGCACCCTAAAAGCCATGCATTAGTCACAAGTACGCCGGGGCACTTGATCCTACTTAATTAACTACTAAGATACCCCGGCCCATGCATTAGTCACAAGTACCCCATATGTCCTATTTTTAGCAAAGTCATGCTAAAATTCACGGAAAATTTCAGCATGACCTTTGCTGAAAATAGGACATATGGAGTACCCGAATTTGCTGGAACGGAAGTTAATCGACATTCTAGCAAACTCAAGGGCCTCTCGGGTGGACAAGGCAAAAAAGGCCTCCATCACAACATGGAAAATACATTGGCATGTGGACTGGAATGTGGCTTCATTTAACAACAACAGTTTCACACAGAAAACAGAGCTGAATTCATTGAGATATTTGCATTGCTAGCTACATTTCAGTGCCAAATTTCACCAATTTAAGCAAAACTACTGTTTAGCTAGCTACAGTTCAGTGCCATATTTCACTGGATTAAAATAAGCACATACACATAACTGACAGCACACATACACATCACTGATTTAACGAAATTTGCACACAACTCAGTAGCACTTCATCATCATATAAAGTATATTAGCAGCAGTACAAATAAAGAGACATGATCAAAGTACTTCATAATAAACCCAAGCAACTTCATAATAAATCAGTGTCCTCAGCTGTAAACTGAACTATTGTCAGGTCATGTTGTCAGGTCATGTTTAAAGTAAAATAGAACCTTGCTGTGTTTGGGACCAAATTGTTATTTGGCTATTCTAGCTGGCTTTTTTTAGCGAATTGTAACTTGTGTGAAGCTGAAACAAAGTTAACTTACATGCTCCTATATGCTCAGCTGAATTATTATAACATGTCTATCCAGTTTGCAGTTATTCTTATAGGCGATCCGTAGTTAGCGTAGCTATTGTGCATCAAGATTCGTTTTTAGTCCTAAGAAAACACAAGGTTGTCAGGGACGGTTTTTCTTTGACTGGGGTTGTTGTCGACCTGAATTAAAGATGCAGTGTTTGGCAGATCCAGTCTGCAAACTTTGTCCTACTTACTGGATCAACAATGTTCTTAATTCCATTACCTAGTGTACATACCAACAGCCATAAACAAAAGAGCAACTAATGACTGAGCCAACCAAGAGCCACAGACGAAACCAGCACATGCTTGCACATGCACTGAAGCTACAACTCTTATCAAGGTAAAAATAAAAGAGTAGCAGCCATATGGACAGCTGAACAATATTGTTCTTAACTCCACTTCCTACTGTACACAGTAGCAGCCATGAAGTGCATCAGTAGCAACGAGCACAGGCGCAACACAGGATAGAGCGCAGCCATGAAGTCAAGTTAACAATATCTGCCAAAACCTAATACAAATGAATCATATGAATAAAAATGATTGATGCAGAATCCAAAATGGCAACTGGCATACATCGCTGGAACCAATTGTGCATATATGGTAATTATGAGTTTTACTTTGTAGATAATTAGATACTGAATTAGAGTTGCGTTTATCTCCAAATATAGCAACCTAGTTGAAATTCCCCAAGCAATTTCACAGTTAATAAAGTACCAAACCAGCTAGAGTCCTAGTAGTCACCACTATTACTATGACCCACATTTTCATTTCACTCTAAATTTGTTTGGTTTACAGCTGTTGCCCCCCAAACAAGGTCTTGAGATCTACATTGGAACTAGTTTTGCAGTAATGGCAGCTTATGTGCTGTTGCTTATGATCAGTACAAGGTATATCAAAATAGCTGTGATCCCGGCTATCATACTTGTTTTCATTGGTGCCTTGTGGGGCAAATTCTGTGTCAAAGGAAGGTTGTGGCATAGCACCAATGAAATGGCTAACTTGGGCAGTGGCAGCGAGAAACATCAGGGTCTGCTACTAATGGTACTACTATCGTACTGTCTGCAGCTAATGCAGCTCGTCTTGGCACATCGTGCTGAGCTGACCAAGGGACAACAAAACGACAATTTTGTTATCTCTCACTTTCTCCTCTTCTTCAGTTCTGCGCTTGGCGCTCTGGCATCAATGATGGCCACACTCCCGATCGGAACCAGCCCAGGTGTAGCGCAGGCACAGCAAGCGCTTCAGAGGACCTTCACTGTCGTGCTTATGATAACGGTGCACACCGTGGCTGCAGAATGGACGGGGGAAGACATGGTACTAATTTGCATGCCGGAGCTTATTGCGGCGCTTGTGTGGTTCACTGCTAATTTTGATCATGATAATTTCAGCTGTCTATAGAGATGGTTTGGGAATTTCAACTAGGTTGCTATATTTGACCAATTGTCTGACTGCCAACAAACATGAAAAACCAACAACATAGATCCGAGGTGGGGCAAAATGGCAACTGGTGGTGGTGGTGCTGGTGACAAGAAGAAATAGAGATGGGGGCTCACGGGGGATGCGAGGGGGATAGGGGGAGAGGAGGAGGGGGAGCTCACGGGGGCGACGAGGTCCGGGTGGTGGTGTGGGTGCTCCGGCGACGGTGGTGTGGACGGGGCGGCGTCCGGGCCACCG
>NC_057813.1:676889750-676968722 GCF_018294505.1 Triticum aestivum | reverse complement strand
AGAAAGCCCCTGGCTATGCTTCCTTCTGGACGTGACATGTTGCGAACGTATCCTTTGATGACACCATTCATCCTTTCGAACGGCATCATGCTGTGCAGGAACGTCGGCCCGAGTTGGATGATATCCTCCACTATATGGACCAGCAGATGCACCATAACGTCGAAGAATGCGGGCGGGAAGTACATCTCAAGCTCGCATAGTATCACCACGATCTCTTCCTGTAGCCTTCTGAGTTGCCTCACGCCAATCGACTTCCGAGAGATGACGTCGAAGAAGTTGCATAGGCCAAATAGCGTTTCACGGACGTGCGCGTCCATGATCCCACGGATTGCAACTGGAAGTATCTACGTCATCAGCACGTGACAGTCGTGAGACTTCATCCCGCTGAACTTCTGCTTCGCTGGGTCTAGGTATCTGCTTATCTTCCCCGCATAACCGTAAGGAAGTTTTACTCCTAGGAGGCAGGTGAAAAATGCTCGATCTCCTCCTGACTTAGAGTGAAGCACGCGGGAGGGAAGTCATTTCCGGTCTTCTTGGCCTTTTTGCCTTTGCAACGACTTTCTGTGTCCTGCTTCGCCTCATCATCATCATCATCATCATCATCATCATCATCATCATCATCATATATAGCGTGAAGCTCCTGCCTGATGCCCATTGATTTCAAGTCTGCCCTTGCTTTCGGCCCATCTTTGGTCCTCTCTGGCATGTTGAGCAGGGTACCAAGCAGACTCTCGCACACGTTCTTCGTGATATGCATGACATCAAGGCTGTGAGGCACACGGTGGATCTTCCAGTACGGCAAGTCCCAGAAAACAGACCTCGTTTTCCATACCTTCAGCAGCGGCTCTGGCGCCTTTTGCTTCTTTCCCGGCAGTGGGCAGTCTTTCCAATTTTTCAACAGCTTGTCTATTTCCTCGCCGCTCCTCGTACACGGGCGTTTTCGGGGTTCTGTTTCACCATCGAACAGATCCTTGCGTTTCCTCCACGGGTCATCGTCGCGAAGCCACCTTCGATGTCCCATGAACACGGTTTTCGAAGACCCGGGATCTCTATCTAGCTGGCGATACGTTGTGTCATCCATGCACCTTACGCATCCAGAAAATCCGTGGACTACCTGCCCCGCAAGATATCCGTAACCGAGATAGTCGTGCACCGTCGTGAGCAGTGCGGCTCTCATAGGGAAATACTCTTTCTCTGCGGCGTCCCACGTATTGGCTGGCGTTTTCCACAGCGTGTCAAGCTCCTCTTTCAGCAGCCCCAGATACAGATTGATGTCGTTCCCTGGTTGTTTCGGCCCTTCAATTAGCATACTCATGTGAATGTACTTCCTCTTCATGCACAACCAGGGGGGAAGGTTGTACATCCACACAAACACAGGCCAGGTGCTATGTGTGCTTCTCTGGCTGCCAAACGGATTGACTCCATCGGTGCTCGCGCCCAGCACGATGTTCCTTGGATCGTTCCCAAATTCTGGGTATTCGAAGTTCAATGCTTGCCACTGGCTCGCATCCTTAGGGTGACTCAGCATCTTGTCTTTTTTATCTATCTCCGGATCATTTGCGTCATCTTCTCGCTTCTTCTCCTCCCTATCCACGTGCCAACGTAGGAGCTTTGCTACCTTAGGATCCGCGAAATACCGCTGCAGACGAGGAGTGATCGGAAAGTACCACACCACTTTTCGAGGAGCTTTCTTCCTCTTCTTGTATCGAGTGACACCGCACACCGGACATATTGTAGACTCCGCGTGCTCGTCCCGATAAATGATGCAATTGTTCATGCACACATGGTATTTCACGTGCGGTAAATCCAGAGGACACACGATTTTCTTCGCCTCCTCCAAACTGGTCGGGCACTTGTTCCCCTTGGGAAGACGTTCGTGCCAGAATGACATGTTCTCGTCGAAGCATGCGTCGGTCATTTTGTGTTTTACCTTCATCTCCAGGGCCATGAGCGTTACTTTCAGGCGGGTATCCTCGGGCCTGCATCCTTCATACAATGGAGTAACCGCGTCTAACTCAAGTTGATCCATCTTGGCTTTCTCTCGGGCGGCAGCTCTTGCGTTATCTGTCTGCTTGAGAAGCAGCTCTTGAATATGAGGGTCCTGCACCCATCCCATCGATGGTCCAGCGTCGTCTGCTCCGCCGGCATCATCATCTTCATGATCATGCCCGTCGCCTGCTCCGGCATCTTCCTCATCATCATGTCCTGCATCTTCTACATGATGACTGTGTACAGCATCACAGTCGTGATCATCTCCTGGGGATTCTTCGTCTTCTCGCCCGCCCGAGCCGCGGTGGTTGTCTTGCTGCACTTCCTCATTTCTTGCCCGGCCCGCATGGACGACTTCGTAGTCATCTTCATCACCTTGCCACCGATAGCCATCCATGAAACCACGCAATAGCAGGTGGTCCCGCACCTGCCCGGAATCTGGGTCCGCAATAAGGCTCTTCAGCTTGCATCTTCGACACGGACATCTTATCTCCGTCTCGTTCTTTTGAAGCATCTCGGCCCTCGCGGACCTCAAAAACCTATTCACGATGCCTTCGGTCATCGTGCGGACCATGGTCGCCTGCGGGGTAGAGCAAAACGATATTTTAGAACCAAACAAAAATTTGGCATGACCTTCCCTAAAAATAGGACCAAAAAGAATGCTTAATGCCAAAATTCTCGCCGAAACGGAAATGAATCAACATTCCGGCAAAATATTGGCAACTATCGCATATCAAATACCGGTACACCTCCAAACACAAACACATATGCAACACCACAAACATATGCAACACCACGAACATACATAGATCTAGCTAGGCCGTAAAAAGTGCATGTGCACATTGTTGTAAGGAGAACAACCTAAATATAGCTTCCCCCTTACTTACCTATTAAAACAAGGTAATTTAACCACTTAATTTGAATGAATCTATGGTGGAAATGAGGTGAAAAAGAGGAGGCACCCGAGACAAGGAGGAGGTGGAGAGAATGAAGTGGGGAGAAAGTGAGTGTGTGGGTAGGAGAGGCTGTCCCAAATATCTTGTTGCTGCCCACTTACTAATGGCGCACCTCTTGCATGGTGCGCCATTAGTACTTACAACTACTAATGGCGCACTTGGGTAGGATACACCATTAGTATGTTTGGATAGGCGCACTAGTTCAAAAAAAAATCCTATACTAATGGCGCACCCACTGCCAGGTGCGCCATTAGTAGTTACAACTACTAATGGCGCACTTGGGCAGGATGCGCCATTAGTTTGTTTGGATAGGCGCACTAGTTCAAAAAAAAAGTTTCTATACTAATGGCGCACCTGCTGCCTAGTGCGCCATTAGTAGTTACAACTACTAATGGCGCACTTTGCCGGGATGCGCCATTAGTATGTTTGGACAGGCGCACTAGTTAAAAAAAAAATTGATACTAGTGGCGCACCCGTAGCATGGTGCGCCATTAGTTGTTTAAACTCTAATGGCGCATCAGATTGTGGTGCGCCATTAGTATATACTAATGGCGCACCATCTTTCTGGTGCGCCATTAGTGTCAATCCCATCTATAGCCATTTTCCTAGTAGTGACAAGAAGAAGGTTGCATAGTAGACATCACCGGCGCGAAAAAGTTGCCCTGTGGGGGCCTGTTGGGGGGAGCGGCTGGACATACTTGTTCGCCCCCCTAGCGCACCCGGTGATAGTGGTTTGATCGATGCTCTGGCGTTTATTTCGCCCTGGGGGTGATGCAGTTACCAGCCGCGCCCTGAGGTTTCGGCCCCAAGACGCACATAAATTCAAACTTGTCTTTTCCTGCTGCTAGAAAAACGCCACAAGTTTGGTGATCAACAGCGATCTGCCACAAAGTTGGGCGATCACCATGCCGTAGTTCGGCTATCATACATAAACAATAGTTCGACACTTAAAGGAAGGACGCGTAGACAAAGGAATGCATCAAGCGATGGGCTCCTCCGGCGTGGGACTGGCCGGCGTCGGCGAGGCTTCTATGCCCTGGCTATTCGCCGTCGGTGTGGCTTCTGTGCTTGGGATGCTCGGTATCGGTGTGGCTTCTATGCTTGGGCTGCTCGGCGTCGGCGTGGCTTCTATGCTTGGCGTCGGAGTTGGCATAGGCGCGGTGCTCGAAGGCATCTAGTTAAAGATGAGGCCGCGCTCCACCAAGTACCATACCATGACCTTCTCGTCCATCATCGACATGTTCGCCCCCATCAAGAAAGCCAGGTCAGTGTTCCTCCTCTTCGTGGCGACGTTGGTCCGAAGCAGGTCGAGCTTGCGGGCGCTGTTCGTCATCAACATAGACCATCGTGCCTTGGATTTCTCCTCTCTCTTGGTCGCATGGTACTTGGCATCGGCGATGCACTGCTTGATCAACTATTGCAGCCGCTCGGCAGCCGGTGCGGTGTCCTTCGCCATTTTGGCTCTTTTTTTGCCGCCAGGGTGCCCATCCGCCGCCCCCAGGGCGGGCACGTCTGGCTTGTACGTCTCCTTGGCCTTGGTGAGGGTGTGCCAGACATCCTTCCACTTCTCGCACTTCTCGATCCAGGTGAACACGTGGAGGAACTTGAACTCTTGGTCGCTGCTCTCCTGGCGGTACATGGTGAACATCCAAACCATCTACGCAGCAAAGAACTAGTGTAGGCGGCATGCAGGATGAAAAAAAGCAAGAGCCGGCAGCTGTACATACCCGACCCTCGATGTTGGCGCCACTTTCCGGGCGAGCCACAATCTCCTCGACGATCCCATGCCATTTGTTACAAGCCGTCTGGATGATCGCCCAATGGTTTGACATGGCCTTTGAGCCACGCTGCATGTGGATGATGCAAAACAGGGGTCGACAATCTTGCGTTCATCGAACGCCGACTTGATGCGCCTCCAGTACGTGTCGGCATTCTGGTTCGCGCCGGTGACCGGGTCCATGCTGACGGTCATCCATGCTTTGGCGAGGCACTCGTTTTCTTTGGATGTCCACTTGACAAGCGGCTCGCCCATCCCAGCCCCCGCTTCTTCTTTTTCTCTTTTCTCGCCGGCGCCGGATCCATCTCCTCCTCCTCTTCCTCCTCCTCATCGTCGAGCTCGTCATCCATGTCGCCGGTGGTGTCCATTGTGTCGTCTTGCACGTGGAACTCGGGGGAGGAGGCAGTGGCAACCCATCCGCTCGTGATGATCTCGTCCATGTCGGCTTCCAACGCGTCAGGGTTGCGGAAATGTGACGACGAGGCTTGCGAGAAGGGCAGGACGCACGGCGTAGAGGAGGCATCTGGAAGGCTGCATACGCCGGCGGCAAGTAGTTGTATGGGGGGTACTGGAGGCTAGCGAATGCGGGAGAGGGAGTGCGCTGGTCCGGGTTCAGACCGGAGGATGAGGTGCGTTGGCCATGTGGAAAGGTGATGTTGGGGGTTGAATCCACCATGCCTGTGTTGTCGGCGTAGCCAGGCAAGGGTGCGTACCCCAGGGTGGCGGTGGCGGCGAGAAGCTGGCCAGCGGCGCGACGCTCTGCTAGCTCCACGCAGTTTGCGGGTCGTGGCCACCGGGCGGATTCATCATCCTTGCAGGAGATGCCTCTGCCTGCTCCACGCCGCTGCCGACGCGGCCGCGTCATGGGCCTTCTTGGCATTGAGCCTGTTCCGTCGGTCGGTCCTGACAACCTCCCCGGCACTGAACCTCTGCCCTCCACTCGGCGTTCAACATGCCCGATGGTTTTGCCGTCAGCGCCCTCGGCTTCCTCTGCTTCGGGTGGGTGGAATCGGCAGCGACATCGGCGCGAGGGGCCGAATACTTCTTCGGTGGTATGGCAGGATGGCGGATGGATGGGGGAGCGGGAGGAGAATGGCGGGAGAAGAGGGGCAGAAGGGGTAGAAGCAATGGAAAAATGGAGGGAAAAGTGGGGGAACGGAGGGAAAAGGCCTGTCTTTTGCAGACAGAGTGGACCCACGCGCCTTTTGGCTTCAGCCGGCGCCCCCAGGCGCCCCCGAGGGCCTGGGTTCGGCTCGAGTTCGGCGTCTGTTATTTCGACCCAAACCGGCGAAAAGCGAGGACCTGGGGCGCGACTGGGCCGATTTTTCGGCACCGACGCTAAAAAAAGAGCCCGGGGGGCATGTTGGGGGGCGAGTGGAGATGCTCTTATCCCCTGTTATTTCGACATTTTTACTGAACAAACCACCAACATTTTTTGACCCAACAAACCACCATTTTTTTTACGATTAACATTTTTTGACTCAACAAATCACCAACATTTTCTTAAAAACTCGCAACTTTTGAAACTTGAAAATCCCGTATTAATTTAAAGAAAGAAGAAAACAGAATGAGAAAAGGAAAGAGAAAAAACAGGGGAGTGCGCATGGGCCCACATACATGATAGGAGGACGTGAGAAAGGGCACAAATATTTTCTTGAAAACTCGCACTTTTGAAACTTGAAAATCCCGTATTAATTTAAAGAAAGAAGAAAACAGAATGAGAAAAGAAAAGAGAAAAAACAGGGGAGTGCGCATGGGCCCACACACATGGTAGGAGGACGTGAGAAAGGGCACCAACATTTTCTTGAAAACTCGCACTTTTGGAACTTGAAAATCCCATATTAATTTAAGGAAAGAAGAAAACAAAATGAGAAAAGAAAAGAGAAAAAACAGGGGAGTGCACATGGGCCCACATACATGGTAGGAGGACGTGGGAAAGGGGGGAGGGAGTGTGAGGGCTGGGTACGAACCCTAGTTCTACCAGCTACAAGAGCAAGGCGTTCGCCACTCTGTTGTTAGTGCATTTCTGACCTATATTGGTATCACCACTATAAAACAACGAAGGAGGACAGTGCCTTTGGATTCGAAAAATCGAATCATTTTTCTCACTTATGGATGGCAAAGTGGGTAATTTATATAAACTTTAGGGGTATTTTTTTTGAACGGACGATCAGAAGCACTATTTGCTTTCTTATTAGGGGAAGATAAAGAATATAAGGAGTGTATGTTCAAGTTCCTCCACGGGACGGAACTAGAAGACAGAAAAGAAAGAAAAAGAACAGGAAATAAACTACATGTACAATATAGGGTGGCAAAAAATCAATCCATCGGAGAAGAGCATCCTTAT
The DNA here is from genome assembly GCF_018294505.1 of Triticum aestivum. Lineage (NCBI taxonomy): Eukaryota > Viridiplantae > Streptophyta > Magnoliopsida > Poales > Poaceae > Triticum > Triticum aestivum. Next base: position 676,961,653 of record NC_057813.1, on the reverse strand, counting down.
ATCTACTTTTTATTATGTGGGTGAGAAGGGTGATGTTGTGGACAAAGCCATATCTCCACTGCCAAAATGATGGCCGAATGTGTCTGAAAGCTTTGTCATTTCTTCAGCGGTTGTCACCGATGTCGAACCTGGGTGACTGGACTACCTGCCTTGTTCTGGCAAAGATCAGCACGATGAGGTGCTGAAGTGGGTCACCACACAATATTATATAGTGAAATTCACGGCGTGCAGGTTAATGACTCCAGAAAGTGAAGGAGGGAGGCGATGGAGGGCGCGCAAAGAGCTGCAGATCTCACTGATGAAGACGGCGGCGTCTAGATCGATGCACCTGTACCCGCATGAGGGGAAGCGGATCTCGCCATTGAAGGCGGCGGCTTCAGTAGCGTTGAGGCGAATCTATTTGGTTTTGGCAACATGATTATGTCGGTTCGGATATATTTACCCATGTAAATACTGGATACCATGAATGGGAGGACATACACGAGCATCGGATGGCGATGGGAGAAAAACACTTGTCTAAGAAGAGGTTAAGTTCGTCTATCTCTACTACTAAGAAGATTGAGTGGATCAGTTGGTTCTTGCATGCCCGCTCTTTCCTTTGCACCATGGTTCGCTTGTAGACGTGCAATTTTTGCAATTTATTTTTTCAACAGTTGTCCACTGAGGTGTGGGATAACGCCAGATGTACTCAAAAAACTTTAGTAGCACCTCGAGTAGAGACAAAAAGTTCTTGTATGGGTATTGACCAAAAATTCAAAGAAACCCATCAAAAAAATTCAGAGAAACGTACCGAAAATCTCAGCTGTCAATCTTTATGGCTAACATAAAATTAACGAATATAAAAGGGTGATGGAAGGAGAACAAAGAAGCCTTCCTCCTTTGATTAGTAGGTATAGATATAGATATGGATCGATCGACCAATTTTCTTCCATGACAAACTCAGGCCCGGTTGGAGAGGAAAACTAAATTTGCTGTCAATAGGTAGATCTGTAGACCCGTCTCGGACGTCGTCTGTATCTCCGACGACAAGTAGGCTAGGTTTATCTAGGTAGCATGTTTACTGTCTACGTACGCGTCCAGGCGCTTCCATGAACGTTTGGGTGGACGGATGTTGCTCCGTTCTGCTGTAGATTCCCTTATGCATTACTGAAAATTGACATGCTATGACACTGAGTACAACCTGCGGCCTTAGCCTTTGGCAGCAAGCGCCATGTGGCCATTCCGTTCCGTTTCAGCAAGCCCAGCCCAGGGATTCCTGTGATATGCATCTAGCCGCCATGGGATACGGCGGCAAGTGCTTGTGTCGTCACGGCAGTTTTGTGATTGATTTTAGCTTGTACTCCCTCCGTTTAGAAATACTTGTCATCAAATGGATGTATCTAGAACTAAAATACATCTAGATACATCCATTTCAATGACAAGTATTTTCGAACGGAGGGAGTAGTCTTTTATGGCAATTCGTTGGTGCAAAAGGTCTAATACCTAAAAAAATAAAAAATCACATGCGACCTAGGTTTATGGACTGGAGAACATATTAGCTCTAGATCCACCGATTGATCTAGACCGTGTGCCGGCTGTGTATCTGCTAGTCGACCTAATGAACAATGCTGGAGGATTTTTGAATTGTGAGCTAGCTAGGGCAGTATTGCATAGCCCATCGATGATCTGGACCACGTGCCTGAATCTGCCGATCGACCCAATGAGCAGTGGTGGATTCACAATAGTTAGTTAGCTAGGGGAGGACCACCTAGCCATTGATTGATCTGAACCACGTGCCTGCAGCGTGTCTGCCGATCGACCCACTGAACAGTGGTGGATTTTCAACGGTTAGCTAGCTAGGGAAACTTGTTTCATGCAAATTTGATTACAATATGATACAGTACTGTATGGTACATGAAACTGTAACGGACAATATGATACTGTATGTTAGAGCATCTCCAACAGCCGCGCTAAATTAGTGCCGCGCCGCAAATTAGGCCGTTTTAGTGCGCGAGCGATGCGGCGGGTGGCTCCAGCGGGCGCGCAAAAACCGCGCGCGCTATAACGAGTTGGGCGCGCGGTCGGATGCACTATCCCGCGCGTTGTATTTGGGACGCCCGCTTCCGCGCGCGGCACGCTCGAGCGCTCGCTCTCCCACTTCCACCCCCCACCCGGCCGCGTCGCCGCCGCCGTCCGCGCCCCCCGGCGATCGTTCAGGCGCTTCCCCGGCCTATCCCCCCGCCGCCGCGCTTCCGCCCCACCCCCTCCTAGTCCCGCCGGCCCTCGTGCGCCTCCGTCGTCCGAGGAACAGCGCCCGAGCGCTCGCTGCCGCGCTGCGCCCGCAAGGTGTTTGACAAAACGCCTACAAGGTGTGTATTGCTCAAACTTCATGAATTTTGTGCATGTTTTGAATTATAGTTTTTATAGTATGTATTGAACATTGTAGATGAGTTCGTCGTATGATTCTTCCGAAGAAGAATTTGATATGGAAGAGGAGGAGGATCTTGCAATGATCATAGCTATGCATATCAATAAAAAACCGAAGCACGGTGGTTCGGTTATGGGTCGGGAAAAAATTTGGAGAGATAAGATTGATGCCCATAACAGATTGATGAAGAACAATTTTGTGGAGAATCCCACATACCCGGAGTCGTATTTTCGTCGCCGGTTTAGGATGAGCACCGACTTGTTCAGGCGCATTGCAGAGAAAGTAGCGAGCCATGACCGGTTTTTCCAGCAAAGGAGGAATGCCGCCGGAGAGCTTGGGCATAGCACCTTTCTGAAGGTGATAGCCGCTTTGAGTATGTTGGCATACGGTATCCTGGCTGATCTAGTTGATGATCACTTGGCTATGGGTGAGAGCCAAGCCATCATGTGTGTCAACCGCTTTGCAGTGGGAATTGTGCAAGTGTTTGGCGAGGAGTATTTGAGATCTCCCACTGCTGAAGACGCCGCAAGGCTATTGGCGATGAACAAATCTCGCGGCTTTTCTGGCATGCTTGGCTCAATAGATTGCATGCATTGGAGTTGGAAGAATTGTCCAAAGGCATGGCATGGGCAATTCCACGGCCAAAAAAAGGGTTCCACTATAATCCTTGAAGCGGTAGCCGATCAGGAGACTTGGATTTGGCATGCATTCTTTGGAATGCCTGGATCTTTGAATGACATCAATGTTGTCAACCGGTCACTACTGATGAATAAGATTGCAAATGGTGAGTTGCTACCGGTGCAGTTTGTAGCAAATGGTCGTACGTACAACTATGGCTATTATCTAGCGGATGGCATCTATCCAAAGTGGCAAACCTTCGTGAAGCCGTTGAAAAAGCCGGAAGGTAAGAAAAATCTTGATTTCCACAATGCTCAGGCGGCGGCTAGAAAAGATGTGGAGAGAGCATTTGGGATTTTGCAAGCCCAAATTGCTATTATGAGAGGACCGGCTAGATTTTGGGATCAAAAAATGCTTTGGTACATCATGCACGCTTGTGTGATCATGCACACCATGATCATCGAGAATGAGCGTGGCCAAGATTTAGACTACTCACAGTATGAGCTCTTGGGACATCCCGTGTGATTGCGACGGAGGGCTGAAAGGGTAGCCAGTTTTGTTGCCTCCTATCATGCCATTCGGCGTCCTGCAACGCACAATGAACTTCAGAAGGATCTGATTGAAGAGTGGTGGGCATGGCATGGACGACAAAGAGCATGATTTCTGCATTTGACATTGTATTGTTCATGAACTATTTATTGTGTTTATTGCATTATTTGTTGTACTGAACGATAAACTATTTGTTTGAGTTGTAATTAATGATAGCAAAATTGAACTATTTATTGTTGATTTATTTTCTTTATTTGATCAATTTTGCTCCTTTTTTTGAAATGTGTATGTGGTTTGTGCGTGCTGCGCGTGTTGTATTTTTGCGCGCTGCTGAAGCGGCGCGCGCGCTGCATTATAGCGCGGCCGTTGGAGCCAGCGCTGGCGGCCGCGCTAAACCGGCCGAAGCGCGCGCGGCAAACAGGTTTTTTGCGCGCGGCGTGAAGCGCGGCTGTTGGAGATGCTCTTACTTAGTACACTAGATGCTGTATAGTACCATGACAATGAACATACAATAAAGCGTCCTTTGGTTCATAGAAAATTTGTAGGAAAGAAGATAAGAATTTTGTAGAAAAAAATTCTTTGAAGCCCTTTGATTTGCAAGAACGGATTATTTTAGTGGAGGGTAGGAACCAATCGTTTACATTTTAAACGGAAAAACATTAGCGTAGACTTAATTGAAAAATTCCTATCCTAAGGCTGGTCACAATGGGCAAGAATATAAGCTAGTAACTTACACACTTCCCTAGACTATGTTACTACCTCCATAGTGGGTAGGAACATCTATGTAGTGTCATGCAACGATGTATTTATTAGGTTATAGACTCATTGTTTCTTGGAGTGTGTGATGTTCCGGTAACTTAGCTAGTTACCACAAGCACCTCTCTCTTCATTAAATGTGTGCCACATAAGCAAAGTTGTATTGGAGTGTGTGATGTTACTCCTAAGTTCTTCCCCATTGTGACCAGCCTAATACATCAAATGACATCGCTTTTCGTATGTTTTTTTCTATTCAGGCTGGTGGTGATGGAGAGTATCATATACTAGTATCATGCATATGATACTAGTGTATGATACTACTTCCGTAATGCATAGTATCATAATCTAGTATCTTAGTTTGCCTCATTAATTTTCATGCATGACATAAAGTAGTACTACATTTAATATGATACGGTATCATAATATGATAGTATCACAACCTTTCTTTCCTCATTTAATTCTCTGCCACATCATCCGAAAAGTCTATTTAACATGCATGATACCGCTTATGATACTCCCATTACAACCAGCCTTCACGTAATATTTCCTATCCTACGAACCGGAAGGACTTAAAACTAATGCAACCCTATGTTGGATCCGTCCACTCATACTGCAGTGTGCCTACCGATCGATCCAATGAACAGTGATTAGCTATGGCAATTACTGACTTGCCAGTACCCAGCAGCCTCGTTAACGACAAATGTCGGCGAACAGGATCCTTCCTGCCCCCCGCTGAATTCATTTTGTCGTGTTTTTATGCCTGCGTGCATGCATGGATGCATGGATGATGCACATGGGGTGTTTGTTTCTTTGCATACAAATGCCAGGAGAGATAGTTGGGCCCGGCGAATCCTAAGAGAGATAGTTTGCGTGCGTGTGAATAATTACGATAGATCGTTCATAGGAATCCAGCCATTTAGGCGGGCGCACGAGAGAGAGAGTATGAATGGCAAATGCGTTTATGGTGTGCACGGAGGCTTGAGGAAGCGGCGTGAGGGAGAAGAGCAGCGGTGGCTAGTTTAGAAGCATGGCGGCGGTGCTCGAAGTAGGCGCGCAAGCACCTGACAACATGACCGACGTGAACGGTGATGTTCTTGCACCTAGAGAGGCGGCGTGGCGCATACCGTTTAGAAGTTGACGCGCAGGGGCGGCGGAACCGCGTGCCGCGGCGCTACGGCCTGAAGGGGCGACGTAGCGATAGCGCACAGGTCGAAGTGACGGCGAGAAGACCTCAGTGCGGCGGCATTGACCTCATGCCACAATGCTAAAGCCCAAAGAAAGGACGCAGCGGTAGCACGCAAGTTGTTCTGACGTGGAAAGAACCACGGGACGACGGTGCTGCAGTCGGAAAGGCGACACAACAACAGCCCATCGCTCGTCGGTGAAGAGCGCGTATACTCAATGATCTTCATTGAATTTGATACAGCACGTGCAGTTGATCCGACTGAACGGCCTGCGTCAGACGACGGGACGTGCAACCTCAGTCCGCATGGGATGCAACGTACAGGAGCAGCTGGCCAGCCATGGGATTGCACGACCGGCCAACATGCATGCCCATGGAACACGGCAACGTGGGCTGCATCGACGGGCCAGCGCCGAATTCCCGAGCAGCACCACAGCCAGCACGACAAGCCAGCCGCCCAGCGCAGGATTGTAAACGCGAACAGCCGGACCAGTGTACCCATCGAGCGGCGAAGCCGAGGCGTTGTGTGGCAACCGGATCCTAAGGGTCGATGAGGATGCTGAGGAAGTAGACAGGCGTCATAGATGACATACGACGGCGGGGGACACAAACAGTTTTTTTATTGCAAAACCAAAAAAGAAAATGCCGATCAAACGAACAATGGGAAAGAAACACCCCCAATTAAAGGATCGGATAAAAAGATTTTGTACAGGAGCAATCAACAGGATCGACGGACGAACTCTAGGAACGGGTGCGCGGCCCCCGGTGATGATCATGGAGATCGATCGCCCCGGGGCGGCATGGTACAGAAGCGATGGCTAAGGTTTTGAAAGGGTTAGACTGACATTATGTAGAAAGATGGAGAGGGAGATTGGCGTAATGCGGTGGATTGTATCAGGCGCGTAAGGCCAACTTCAGCTTGCGACCCCAAAAAGACATTTGTTATGTGCGGATTCAGTCAGTTTGGGTCAGGCAAAGGGACAGCGTTTTTGTGTTTGCGTTGGCAGTGCACCTAACTGGCCGAATATATGATACGCCCGACCGTCCGGTCGCCAAATGTACACATTTTATACCTTATATATTAGGGTGTGTCTAGAACTCGTCTCGAGGTTATTTCACATCTAAATTGATGCGATTATTTTTTCTCTTTGTTTCTTTGTTGGCCTTTTCCTTTTTACGCTTGTCCAGGGGCTAACGGCGAACGTGCAAGCTTACGTACGCTGGCTTCCCTTCACTTTAGGTACGCTAGCTTCATTCCTTCGCGTAGGCTGTCCTCCATTCGTTTTCTTTTTTCTTTTCTTCTTTCCATTTCATTGCCCGTTCTTTTCTTCCCATGAATATTGTTTTCTCATATAAACCATATACTCGTGAATAATTTAGAGATGCATGAAAATATTGTGTTTTTATATGTTCATGTAACTTTTAGAGAAGTGTCTACATGTTTTAAAAATGTTCACTGCTAATTTAAAAAGTTAATGCAATGTAAAATTTTGGTTAATGTAATTTAAAACAAATGTTGATAATCTTCCTGAAAGAAAAAGTTCGTGACATTGAGAAACTGCTCACGTGTTTCGAGAAATGTATGTGACACTTAAAAAATTATACTGCGTAAAAATGTCCACGTAATTCAGAAAAAATGTTTCCTACCACTCGAAAGAATGTATGTGGCATTTACAAAAGAATATGTTAGTGCCTTTTAAAAATATGTTTATCTAATCTAAAAAATGTTTGCATAGTATAAATAAATGTTTCATATCATTCAAACAAATGTTCAACATGTATTTGGAAATAATGTTAAACACATAATGGGAAAATGTTCAAAACATATATTATAAAAAATGTTAATGGCACACTTGAAAAAAGTTCAATGTGTATAAAACAAATTCCATATATATACATAAAATGTACAACATGTATTTAGAAAGAGTATTTCCAAAATAGTATTTGAAAAGAATTTAATCATGTATTTTTAAAATGTTAAACATGTATACAAATGTTAAAAAAGAAATTAAAAACACAAATTTGAAACATCATGATTTTTAAAAGGATCATCATTTTAAGAAAAATTTCATGTTTTTTGTAAAAAAAAGATGAAAACGAAAAACCGTGAATATTTTTTTTAAATGGAGATGCAACTGGTTGATAACCCTCCTCCCACCTCTAATTGCAGTCTGATTGCCAGAATGGAATTGTCTATTGAGCGTGGACTTCGAACTAGGACAAAAAGAATGGGCCAGACCTAGTTGCGTGTCGATGGTGGACTTGCAACTTGGACAAAATTGGCTAGTCCCCCAATTGTGCATCGACGATGGACTTCCAACTGGGACAAACAAAGGTGGGGCCCAATTGCATTTTGGGGTGTAGTTGGACTTGCAAACTAGGGCAAAAACGTGTTGGGCCCCCAGTTGCATGTCGAATGTGGACTTGCAACTGGAACAATAAAAAGGTGGGGGTAGGGAGGATTGCATGTCGCGGGTGAAGTTCCAACTCGAACAAAAATAAATCACGCCGCAAGTTGCATGTCAATGGTGGGCTCGCAATGGGGAATAAATGACTTGGGCCCAGTTACGTATCAAGGGTGCACTTGCAACTGGGACAAAAAACACGGCCCCTCCAATTGCATGACGAGGTTGAAGTTGCAACTCGGGACAAAATGGGTCGCCTCCCTCCCAATTGTGCATCGAGGGTGGAGTTGCAACTGAGACAAAAAGAGGGTGACCTCCACCACATTTGTGTGTCCAGGGTGGACCTACAACTATGAGAAAAGGGGTTAGGTCCAGTTGAGTATTGAGGGTGGAGTTGCAACTGAGACAATAAGCCCCCCCCCTCCAGTTGCGTGTCAAGGATGGATTTTCAACTAGGACAAATAATTGTTGGCCTACCCAGTTGCATATCAAGGGTGGACCTGCAAGTGAGACAAAAAGGGGTCGCCCCCACCCTGGTTGTGTGTCGAGGATGGAATTGCAACTAGGACAAAAAAAATTCTAGTTGCGTGTGGAGGATGGACTTGCAACTCAAACAAAAATCGATCGGGACCTCAATTGTGTATCTAGGGTGGAGTTGCAACTAGGACAAATGGCCCCCTCCCCAAGTTGCATACTGAGGGTAGACTTGCAACTGTGATGAAAACAAAACTACGGGCCCAGATGTGAGTTGAAGGTGGACTTGCAACCGGGAAAACTGAACAAAACTGTGAGACCAGCTACGAGTCCAGGGTGGACTTGCAACTAGGACACCTATAACCTTAGCAGCGAGTCAAGGATGGACTTGCAACTGGGATGAAAAACATACTATAATTCCAGTTGTGAGTTGAGGGTGGACTTGCAACCCAGACGAAAATCAAATTATGGGGTTAGTTGCGAGTCGAGGGTGGACTTGCAGCCACTGTTCGAGAATTCTTCCGATTAATCAGTTATTGGGTCGGTTGATCGTTACTCATAGAGTGGACGAATAAAATAGATCATATTCATCATGTTAACTTGTTAGGACGATTAATTTGCCTGTGAAAGACCGTGGATGTCGCCTAGAGGGGGGGGGTGAATAGGCGCTTTAAAAAATTACGGTTTAGGCTTGAACAAATGCGGAATAAACCTAGCGGTTAATTTGTCAAGCACAAAACTTACAACAACTAGGCTCACGAATGTGCACCAACAACTTATGCTAAGCAAGATAAACAACTAAGTGATAGCAAGATATATGACAAGATACAATATGTCTATCACAAAGTAAAGTGCATAAGTAAAGGGCTCGGGTCAGAGATAACCGAGGCACACGGAGACGACGATGTATCCCGAAGTTCACACCCTTGAAGATGCTAATCTGTGCTTGGAGCGGTGTGGAGGCACAATGCTCCCCAAGAGGCCACCAGGGCCACTATAATCTCCTAACGCCCTCGCACAATGCAAGATGTCGTGATTCCACTAAGGGACCCTTGAGGGCGGTCATCGAACCCGTACAAATGGTAACCCTTGGGGGCAGTCACCGAACCCGTACACTTTGGCAACCCTTGGGGGTGGTCATCGGTACCCATCAAATTGGTCGGGGCAATCTCCACAACCTAATTGGAGACCTCGACGCTTGCCTGGAGCTTTACACCACAATAATTGAGCTCTGAACAACACCAACCATCTAGGGCGCCAAGGCACCTAAGAGGAACAAGCTCTAGGGTGCCCAAACACCCAAGAGTAATAAACTTCTCAAACTTCACATTCACGTATCACCGTGGAGAACTCAAACCGATGCACCAAATGCAATGGCAAGGGCACACGGAGTGCCCAAGTCCTTCTCTCCCATATCCCACCAAAGCAACTAATGCTAGGGAGGAAAATGAGAGGAAGAACGAAAGAAGAACACGAAGAACTCCAAGATCTAGATCCAAGGAGTTCCCCTCACATAGAGGAGAAAGTGATTGGTGGAAATGTGGATCTAGACCTCCTCTCTCTTTTTCGTCAAAAACTAGCAAGAATCCATGGAGGAATTGAGAGTTAGCAAGCTCGAAGAAGGTCAACAATGGGGGAAGAAAATGGATGAGGTCCATTGGGGAAGAAGACCCCCTTATATAGGTGGGAAAAAAATCCAACCGTTATCCTCACAGCCCGCACAGAGCGTTACTACCGCTCGACCTCACGGTACTGCCGCTAGGGGTAGCGGTACTACCGCTTGGGAAGCAGAAGCCCAAAGAAACAACACTGCAAAGGGGCAACATGGCGGTACTACTGCAGGAGCGGTACTACTGCTCGCCCTTGCGGTACTACCGCGCGACCACGGAAGTAAAAAATAACTGCCGCGCCTACAACTGCTGGAGCTAGCTACGAGAAAAAGTCGGCACGGTACTACCGCTACCGCTCACCAGGAGCGGTACTACCGCATAGGGCGCGGAAGTAAAAAATTACTTCCGCGCCTACCATGAGATGCACTTCGTCCTGGACGTCGACATTGGCTTCCTCCTCTAGCAGCGCCGTGAGCGCCTCCTCATTGTCTGAGTCCATCACCGAGCAGGCAAATTGCCGAACACTTGGCGCGCCTGGGAGGCATGGTGGGCGCACAGCCGCTGGTATCCTGCCCTGCGCGGCCGGAGCGCCGGAAAACTCGCCCAGGAAGGTGGTGGAGAGGTTGCCGCGACGGAACCCTCTCTCTTTTCCGCCGGGGAATGGCCTATCTAGCGGTGGTGGGCGGTGGGCAGCGCCGGGATCGGCAAGGTGGCAGGAGGGCGCGCGGGGAGGGGGCATCTAGACGTTTGTGTTGACTTTTTGCCTGACAGTGTGGCCCAAACATGGTTTTCCCTTCCGCCGGAGCCCCCAAGCGCCCCCCTCCCCGCCAGTGCGCTTGGTTCGCCCTAGGATCGCCGGGCCAAAAAACGGGCTGAGCGGCGGATATCGGCGTCTTGGGGGCGCGACTGGTTTTTTTTTTCGGCGTCAGCTGATACGTCTGCAATGTATCTATATTTTTTATTGTTCCATGCTATTATATTATCTGTTTTGGATGTTTTATATGCATTTATATGCTATTTTATATTATTTTTGGGACTAACCTATTAATCTAGAGCCTAGTGCCAATTTCTGTTTTTTCCTTGTTTTTGAGTTCTACAGAAAAGAAATAGCAAACGGAGTCCAAATGAGTTGAAACTTTATGATGATTTTTATGGACCAGAAGAAGCCCACGAGGCATCCACAAGGGTGTAGGGAACCCCCCCCCTAGGGCGCGTCCCCTGCCTTGTCGCCACCTCGTGGACCCCCTGACTTGTCCCCAACGCCAAAAATTCCTATAAATCCAGAAAGCCCCAGAAAGAAACCTAGATCGGGATATCCGCCACCGCAAGCCCCCGAGTTCATGAAAAACCTCTCGGGACCCCGTTCTGGCACCCCCCCGGAGGGGGAAATCACCACCAGAGGCCATCTTCATCATCCCGACGACCACCATGATGAGGAGGGAGTAGTTCACCCTCGGGGCTGAGGGTATGTACCAGTAGCTATGTGTTTGATCTCTCTCTCTCTCTCATGTTCCTGATTTGGCACGATCCTTATGTACCGCGAGCTTTGTTAGGATAGTTGGATCTTATGTGTTCTTCCCTCTCTACCTTGTGATGTATTGAATCTTTTCCTCTAAGGTTTTGTTATGTCGGATTGAATCTTTGGATGTGAGAGCAATTGATGTATATCTTGCGATAGGATATCTGTGGTGACAATGAGATGTTCTATTGATCCACTTGATGTATGTTTTTGTTATCAACTTGTGGATTCCCATGGTGACATTGGGGTAATCTATGCATAGGGGTTGGTACGCATTTTCATATTCCTTTGTCTGATAGAAATCTTGGGATACTCTTGAAGTTCTTTGTGTTGGATTGAATATCATGAATATGAGATTGTGTGATGCATGTTGTATAATTGACCCACGAATACTTGTGGTGACATCGGAGTATCTAGGTGACATTAGGGTTTGAATGATGTGCATCATGTGGTGTTAATTTAGTACAAACTCTATGGTTGTTTGTGACACTTATAGGAATAGTCCAATAGATCGATCAGAAAGAATAACTTTGAGGTGGTTTGGTACCCTACAAGCAATTTCATCTCATGTTTTCTGCGATATGAACTTTGGAGTGACTCTTCGTTGCATGCTGAGGGATTGTCATATGATCCAATTATGTTATCATTGTTGAGAGAACTTGCACTAGTGAAAGTATGAATCCTAGGCCTTGTTTCCAAGCATTGCGATACTGTTTTTGTTCACTTTTACTACTAGATACCTTGCTTTTTTTATTTATTCATATTATAGAAATATATTTCTACCACCCATATTACACTTGTATCACCATCTCTTCGCCGAACTAGTGCACCTATACAATTTACCATTGTATTGGGTGTGTTGGAGACACAAGAGACTCTTTGTTATTCGGTTGTAGGGTTGTTTGAGAGAGACCATCTTCATCTTACGCCTCCCACAGATTGATAAACCTTAGGTCATCCACTTGAGGGAAATTTGCTACTGTCCTACAAAACTCTGCGCTTGGAGGCCCAACACGAGTCTACAAGAAGAAGGTTGCATAGTAGACATCACCGGCGCGAAAAAGTTGCCCTGTGGGGGCCTGTTGGGGGGGAGCGGCAGGAGATGCTTGTTCGCCCCCCTAGCGCACCCGGTGATAGCGGTTTGATCGATGCGCTGGCGTTTATTTTGCCCTGGGGGTGATGCAGTTACCAGCCGCGCCCTGAGGTTTCGGCCCCAAGACGCACATAAATTCAAACTTGTCTTTTCCCGCTGCTAGAAAAACGCCACTAGTTTGGTGATCAACGGCAATCTACCACAAAGTTTGGCAATCACCATGCCGTAGTTCGGCTATCAAACATAAACAATAGTTTGACGCTTAAAGGAAGGACGCGTAGACAAAGGAATGCATCAAGCGACGGGCTCCTCCGGCGTGGGACTGGCCGGCATCGGCGAGGCTTCTATGCCCTGGTTGTTCGCCGTCGGCGTGGCTTCTGTGCTTGGGATGCTCAGCATCGGTGTGGCTTCTATGCTTGGGCTGCTCGGCGTCGGCGTGGCTTCTATGCTTGGCGTCGACGTTGGCATAGGCGCGGTGCTCGAAGGCATCTAGTTCAAGATGAGGCCGCGCTCCATCAAGTACCATGCCATGACCTTCTCGTCCATCATCGACATGTTCGCCCCCATCAAGAAAGCCAGATCAATGTTCCTCCTCTTCGTGGCGACGTTGGTCCGAAGTAGGTCGAGCTTGCCGGCGCTGTTCGTCATCAACATAGACCATCGTGCCTCGGATTTCTCCTCTCTCTTGGTCGCATGGTTCTTGGCATCGGCAATGCACTGCTTGATCAACGATTGTAGCCGCTCGGCAGCCGGTGCGGCATCCTTTGCCATTTTGGCTCTTTTGTTGCCGCCAGGGTGCCCATCCGCTGCCCCCGGGGTGGGCACGTCTGGCTTGTACGTCTCCTTGGCCTTGGCGAGGGTGTGCCAGACATTCTTCCACTTCTCACACTTCTCGATCCAGGTGAACACGTGGAGGAACTTGAACTCTTGGTCGCTGCTCTCCTGGCGGTACATGGTGAACATCCAAACCATCTACGCAGCCAAAGAACTAGTGTAGGCGGCGTGCACAACGAAAAAAAGCAAGAGCCGGCGGATGTACATACCTGACCCTCGATGTTGGCGCCACTTTCCGGCGAGCCACGATCTCCTTGATGATCCCATGCCATTTGTTGCAGGCCGTTTGGATGATCGCCCAATGGTTTGACATGGCCTTTGAGCCACGCTGCGTGTGGATGATGCAAAGCAGGGGTCGACAATCTTGCGTTCATCGAACGCCGACTTGATGCGCATCTAGTACGTGTCGGCGTTCTGGTTCGCTCCGGTGACCGGGTCCATGCTGACGGTCATCCATGCTTTGGCGAGACACTCGTTTTCTTTGGCTGTCCACTTGACACGCGGCTCGCCCATCCCAGCCCCCCACTTCTTCTTTTTCTCTTTTCTCGCCGGCGCCGGCTCCATCTCCTCCTCCTCTTCCTCCTCCTCCTCCTCGTCGAGCTCGTCATCCATGTCGCCGGTGGTGTCCATTGTGTCGTCTTGCACGTGGAACTCGGGGGAGGAGGCGGTGGCAACCCATCCGCTCGTGATGATCTCGTCCATGTTGGCTTCCAATGCGTCAGGGTTGCGGAAATGTGACGACGAGGCTTGCAAGAAGGGCAGGACGCAAGGCGTAGAGGCGGCATCTGGAAGGCTGCATACGCCGGCGGCAAGTAGTTGTACGGGGGTACTGGAGGCTAGCGAATGCGGGAGAGGGAGTGCGCTGGTCCGGGTTCAGTCCGGAGGATGAGGTGCGCTGGCCATGTGGAAAGGTGATGTTGGGGGTTGAATCCACCATGCCCGTGCTATCGGCGTAGCCAAGCAAGGGTGCGTACCCCCAGGGTGGCGGCAGCGGCGAGAAGCTGGCTGGCGACGCGACGCTCTGCTAGCTCCATGCAGTTTGCGGGCCATGGCCGCCGGGCGGATTCATCATCCTTGCGCGAGATGCCTCTACCTGCTCCACGCCGCTGCCGACACGGCCGCGTCATGGGCCTTATTGGCATTGAGCCTGTTCCGTCGGTCGGTCGTGACAACCTGCCCGACACTGAACCTCTGCCCCTCCACTCAGCGTTCAACATGCCCGATGGTTTTGCCGTCAGCGCCCTCGGCTTCCTCTGCTTCGGCTGGGTGGAATCGACAGCAACGTCGGCGCGAGGGGCCGAATACTTCTTCGGTGGCATGGCGGGATGGCGGACGGATGGGGGAGCGGGAGGAGAATGGCGGGAGAAGAGGGGCAGAAGGGGTAGAAGCAATGGAAAAATGAAAGGAAAAGTGGGGGAACGGAGGGAAAAGGCCTGTCTGTCGCAGACAGAGCGGGCCCACGCGCCTTTTGGCTTCAGCCGGCGCCCCCAGGCGCCCCCGAGGGCCTGGGTTCGGCTCGAGTTCGGCGACTGTTGTTTCGGCCCAAACCGGCGAAAAGCGAGGACCTGGGGCGCGACTGGGCCGATTTTTCGGCACCGGCGCTAAAAAAAGAGCCCGGGGGGCATGTTGGGGGGCGAGTGGAGATGCTCTTATCCCATTTTTGCTGTTCAGAGCACTATTTTAGTGATCTAAACGGTCTTATATTTTTTTATAAAGTAAAGAGTGAGTATCTCTTTCCTGAGCTCTACACTTTCTCGCGCACGCCGAGGTCGAACCTTGTCGCCTTCAAGGATGCTGATGACGACGAGGGACATGGATCCATCGGTCTCCTCATTTTTTTACCATGAAGACTGCAGGGCTTACGCCCCACAATATTTTATTAAAATAAGCTTGCAAATATGCCCGTGTTGCGGGAGACAAAAAAAAATTACGCGCCCTCGTTCATGATATATGTGCATAATTTATTTTAACACGTGGCTCACCATGTTGCCATTTATTTTTCTTCTCAACCTCGTTCATGATGGTTGCGATGCCCACGTGATCACAATGCATTCGACGTGGTAAATCTCAAGGCTATGAACTTGCCAGTGCATACCACGCATTATGTTGTGCAAGGGAATGTTTAAAAATTTGAAAACAAATCTCATCTATCATGAACTACTCCCAATGCCAAGACATATAAATACTTTCAGAAAACTAATCAAATCCTAGACATAAAAGACTTTGATTCGGTGAACAGTTTTTCGAATCGACGGACACTTTTTTTGAAAATTTGGATTTACTCAAAAAATCACGAACATTAGTTTTGTGTATGAACAATTTTTAATGCATGAACAGTTTTTAAATTCATTAACATTTTTTGACTCAACAAATATTTTTTTGAATCAATGTGCTTTTCAAAATTAGTGAACAATTTTTTCTTTATTTTTTGTTTTTGTGAACATTTTCTAAAATTTTATGGACATTTTTTCAGATTCACAATATGTTTTGAATACACAATCATTTTTTCAAAATCATGACATGATTTTATTTCCCGACCTTTTTCCAGATCGTGTTTTCTTTGTTATTTGCAAACAGTTTTGCCAATTCACCAACATTTTTTGAATCCACGAAAATTTATGATTTCCTAAACATTTTTTATTCACGTACCATCGACATTTTTACTGAACAAACCACCAACATTTTTTGACCCAACAAACCACCAATTGTTTTTACGATTAACTTTTTTTGACTCAACAAATCACCAACATTTTCTTAAAAACTTACAACTTTTGAAACTTGAAAATCCCGTATTAATTTAAAGAAAGAAGAAAACAGAATGAGAAAAGGAAAGAGAAAAAACAGGGGAGTGCGCATGGGCCCACATACATGATAGGAGGACGTGAGAAAGGGCACCAATATTTTCTTGAAAACTCGCACTTTTGAAACTTGAAAATCCCGTATTAATTTAAAGAAAGAAGAAAACAGAATGAGAAAAGAAAAGAGAAAAACAGGGGAGTGCGCATGGGCCCACACACATGGTAGGAGGACGTGAGAAAGGGCACCAACATTTTCTTGAGAACTCGCACTTTTGGAACTTGAAAATCCCATATTAATTTAAGGAAAGAAGAAAACAAAATGAGAAAAGAAAAGAGAAAAAACAGGGGAGTGCGCATGGGCCCACGTACATGGTAGGAGGACGTGGGAAAGGGGGGAGGGAGTGTGAAGGCTGGGTACGAACCCTAGTTCTACCAGCTACAAGAGCAAGGCGTTCGCCACTCTGTTGTTAGTGCATTTCTGACCTATATTGGTATCACCACTATAAAACAACGAAGGAGGACGGTGCCTTTGGATTCGAAAAATCGAATCATTTTTCTCACTTATGGATGGCAAAGTGGGTAATTTATATAAACTTCAGGGGTATTTTTTTTGAACGGACGATCAGAAGCACTATTTGCTTTCTTATTAGGGGAAGATAAAGAATATAAGGAGTGTATGTTTAAGTTCCTCCACGGGAGGGAACTAAAAGAGAGAAAAGAAAGAAAAAGAACAGGAAATAAACTACATGTACAATATAGGGTGGCAAAAAATCAATCCATCGGAGAAGAGCATCCTTATATATACTTTTTATTATGTGGGTGAGAAGGGTGATGTTGTGGACAAAGCCATATCTCCACTACCCAAATGATGGCCGAATGTGTCTGAAAGCTTTGTCATTTCTTCAGCGGTTGTTACCGATGTCGAACCTGGGTGACTGGACTACCTGCCTTGTTCTGACAAAGATCAGCACGATGAGGTGCTGAAGTGGGTCACCACTCAATATTATATAGTGAAATTCACGGCGTGCAGGTTAATGACTCCAGAAAGTGAAGGAGGGAGGCGATGGAGGGCGCGCAAAGAGCTGCAGATCTCACTGATGAAGACGGCGGCGTCTAGATCGATGCACCTGTACCCGCATGAGGGGAAGCGGATCTCGCCATTGAAGGCGGCCGCGGCAGTAGCGTTGAGGCAAATCTATTTGGTTTTGGCAACATGATTATGTCGGTTCGGATATATTTACCCATGTAAATACTGGATACCATGAATGGGAGGACATACACGAGCATCGGATGGCGATGGGAGAAAAACACTTGTCTAAGAAGAGGTTAAGTTCGTCTATCTCTACTACTAAGAAGATTGAGTGGATCAGTTGGTTCTTGCATGCCCGCTCTTTCCTTTGCACCATGGTTCGCTTGTAGACGTGCAATTTTTGCAATTTATTTTTTCAACAGTTCTCCACTGAGGTGTGGGATAACGCCAGATGTACTCAAAAAACTTTAGTAGCACCTCGAGTAGAGACAAAAAGTTCTTGTATGGGTACTGACCAAAAATTCAAAGAAACCCATCAAAAAAATTCGGAGAAACACACCGAAAATCTCAGCTGTCAATCTTTATGGCTAACATAAAATTAACGAATATAAAAAGGTGATGGAAGGAGAACAAAGAAGCCTTCCTCCTTTGATTAGTAGGTATAGATATAGATATGGATCGATCGACCAATTTTTTTTCATGACAAACTCAGGCCCGGTTGGAGAGGAAAACTAAATTTGCTGTCAATAGGTAGATCTGTAGACCCGTCTCGGACGTCGTCTGTATCTCCGACGACAAGTAGGCTAGGTTTATCTAGGTAGCATGTTTACGTAGCTTTTATGTGTTGCGAAATTTGAGGTATGTGATTGCAATGGACCAAAAACGAATGATAACTCACTGTCTACGGACGCGTCCGGGCACTTCCATGAACGTTTGGGTGGACGGATGTTGCTCCGTTCTGCTGTAGATTCCCTTATGCATTACTGAAAATTGACATGCTATGACACTGAGTACAACCTGCGGCCTTAGCCTTTGGCAGCAAGCGCCATGTGGCCATTCCGTTCCGTTTCAGCAAGCCCAGCCCAGGGATTCCTGTGATATGCATCTAGCCGCCCATGGGATACGGCGGCAAGTGCTTGTGTCGTCACGGCAGTTTTGTGATTGATTTTAGCTTATACTCCCTCCATCCAGAAATATTTGTCATCAAATGGATGTATCTAGAATTAAAATACATCTAGATACATTCATTTCAATGATAAGTATTTTCGAACGGGGGAGTAGTCTTTTATGGCAATTCGTTGGTGCAAAAGGTCTAATACCTAAAAAAAATAAAAAATCACATGCGACCTAGGTTTATGGACTGGAGAACATATTAGATCTAGATCCACCGATTGGTCTAGACCGTGTGCCGGCTGTGTATCTGCTAATCGACCTAATGAACAATGCTGGAGGATTTTTGAATTGTGAGCTAGCTAGGGCAGTATTGCATAGCCCATCGATGATCTGGACCACGTGCCTGAATCTGCCGATCGACCCAATGAGCAGTGGTGGATTCACAATAGTTAGTTAGCTAGGGGAGGACCACCTAGCCATTGATTGATCTGAACCACGTGCCTGCAGCGTGTCTGCCGATCGACCCACTGAACAGTGGTGGATTTTCAACGGTTAGCTAGCTAGGGAAACTTGTTTCATGCAAATTTGATTACAATATGATACAGTACTGTATGGTACATGAAACTGTAACGGACAATATGATACTGTATGTTAGAGCATCTCCAACAGCCGCGCTAAACTAGTGCCGCGCCGCAAATTAGGCCGTTTTAGCGCACGAGCGACGCGGCGGGTGGCTCCAGCGGGCGCGCAAAAAGCGCGCGCGCGCTATAACGAGTTGGGCGCGCGGTCGGATGCACTATCCCGCGTGGTGTATTTGGGTCGCCCGCTTCCGCGCGCGGCACACTCGAGCGCTCGCTCTCCCACTTCCACCCCCCACCCGGCCGCACCGCCGCCGCCGTCCACGCCCCCCGACGACCGTTCAGGCGCTTCCCCGGCCTATCCCCGCGCCGCCGCGCTTCCGCCCCACCCCCTCCTAGTCCCGCCGGCCCTCGCGCGCCCCCGTCGTCCGAGGAACAGCGCCCGAGCGCTCGCTGCTGCGCTGCGCCCGCAAGGTGTTTGACAAAACGCCTACAAGGCGTGTATTGCTCAAACTTCATGAATTTGGTGCATGTTTTGAATTGTAGTGTTTATAGTATAGTATTGAACATTGTAGATGAGTTCGTCGTATGATTCTTCCGATGAAAAATTTGATATGGAAGCGGAGGAGGATCTTGCAATGATCATAGCTATGCATATCAATAAAAAACCGAAGCACGGTGGTTCGGTTATGGGTCGGGAAATTTTTTGGAGAGATAGGATTGATGCCCATAACAGATTGATGAAGAACTATTTTGTGGAGAATCCCACATACCCGGTGTCGTATTTTCGTCGCCGGTTTAGGATGAGCACCGACTTGTTCAGGCGCATTGCAGAGAAAGTAGCGAGCCATGACCGGTTTTTCCAGCAAAGGAGGAATGCCGCCGGAGAGCTCGGGCATAGCACCTTTCTGAAGGTGACAGCCGGTTTGCGTATGTTGACATACGGTATCCCAGCTGATCTAGTTGATGATCACTTGGCTATGGGTGAGAGCCAAGCCATCATGTGTGTCAAGCGCTTTGCAGTGGGAATTGTGCAAGTGTTTGGCGAGGAGTATTTGAGATCTCCTACTGCTGAAGACGCCGCAAGGCTATTGGCGATGAACAAATCTCGCGGCTTTCCTGGCATGCTTGGCTCAATAGATTGCATGCATTGGAGTTGGAAGAATTGTCCAAAGGCATGGCATGGGCAATTCCACGGCCAAAAAAAAGGTTCCACTATAATCCTTGAAGTGGTGGCCGATCAGAAGACTTGGATTTGGCATGCATTCTTTGGAATGCCTGGATCTTTGAATGACATCAATGTTGTCAACCGGTCACCACTGATGAATAAGATTGCAAATGGTGAGTTGCCACCGGTGCAGTTTGTAGCAAATGGCCGTACGTACAACTATGGCTATTATCTAGCGGATGGCATCTATCCAAAGTGGCAAACCTTCGTGAAGCCGTTGAAAAAGCCGGAAGGTAAGAAAAGTCTTGATTTCCACAATGGTCAGGCGGCGGCTAGAAAAGATGGGGAGAGAGCATTTGGGATTTTGCAAGCCCAATTTGCTATTGAGAGGACCGGCTAGATTTTGGGATCAAAAAATGCTTTGGTACATCATGCACGCTTGTGTGATCATGCACAACATGATCATCGAGAATGAGCGTGGCCAAGATTTAGACTACTCACAGTATGAGCTCTTGGGACATCCCGTGCGAGTGCGACGGAGGGCTGAAAGGGTAGCCAGTTTTGTTGCCTCCTGTCATGCCATTCGGCGTCCCGCAACGCACAATGAACTTCAGAAGGATCTGATTGAAGAGTGGTGGGCATAGCATGGACGACAAAGAGCATGATTTCTGCATTCGACATTGTATTGTTCATGAACTATTTGTTGTGTTTATAGCATTATTTGTTGTACTGAACGATAAACTATTTGTTTGAGTTGTAATGATAGCAAAATTGAACTATTTATTGTTGATTTATTTTGTTTGTTTGATCATTTTTGCTCCTCTTTTTTGAAATGTATATGTGGTTTGTGCGTGCTGCGCCTGCTGTATTTTTGTGCGCATTACAGCCCGGCCGTTGGAGCCAGCGCTGGCGGCCGCGCTAAACCGGCCGAAGCGCGCGCGGCAAATAGGTTTTTTGCGCGCGGCGCGAAGCGCGGCTGTTGGAGATGCTCACTACTCTAGTACAATAGATGCTGTATAGTACCATGGCAATGAACATACAATAAAGCCTCCTTTGGTTCATAGAAAATTCTTAGGAAAGAAGATAAGAATTTTGTAGAAAAAATTATTCTTTGAAGCCCTTTGATTTGCAAGAACGGATTCGTATTTTAGTGGAGCGTACGAACCAATCATTTACATTTTAAACGGAAAAACATTAGCGTTGACTTAATTGAAAAATTCCTATCCTAATACATCAAATGACATCGCTTTTCGTATAAAACTTGAGTCTTATGTTTTTTCTATTCACGTAATATTTCCTATCCTACGAACCGGAAGAACTTAAAACTAATGCAACCCTATGTTGGATCCGTCCACTCATACTGCAGTGTGCCTACCGATCGATCCAATGAACAGTGATTAGCTATGGCAATTACTGACTTGCCAGTACCCAGCAGCCTCGTTAACGACAAATGTCGGCGAACAGGATCCTTCCTGCCCCCCGCTGAAGTCATTTTGTCGTGTTTTTATGCCTGCCTGCCTGCATGGATGCATGGATGATGCACATGGGGTGTTTGTTTCTTTGCATACAAATGCCAGGAGAGATAGTTGGGCCCGGCGAATCCTAAGAGAGATAGTTTGCGTGCATGTGAATAATTACGATAGATCGTTCATAGGAATCCAGCCATCCAGGCGGGCGCACGAGAGAGAGAGAGAGAGAGTATGAATGGCAAATGCGTATACGGTGTGCACGGAGGCTTGAGGAAGCGGCGCGAGGGAGAAGGGCGGCGGTGGCTAGTTTAGAAGCGCGGCGGCGGTGCTCGAAGTAGGCGCGCAAGCACCTGACAACATGACCGACGCGAACGGTGGTGTTCTTGCACCTAAAGAGGCGGCGTGGCGCATACCGTTTAGAAGTTGACGCGCAGGGACGGCAGAACCGCGTGCCGCGGCGCTACGGCTTAAAGGGGCGACGTAGCGATAGCGCACAGGTCGGAGCGACGGCAGGAAGACCTCAGTGCGGCGGCATTGACCTCATGCCACAATGCTAAAGCCTAAAGGAAGGACGCAGCGGTAGCACGCAAGTTGTGCAGACGTGGGAAAAACCACGGGACGACGGCGATGCAGCTGGAAAGGCGACACAGCAACAGCCCACTGCTCGTCGGTGAAGAGCGCGTATAGTCACCGATCTTCATTGAATTTGATACAGCACGTGCAGTTGATCCGACTGAACGGCCTGCGTCAGACGACGGGACGTGCAACCTCAGTCCGCATGGGATGCAACGTACAGGAGCAGCTGGCCAGCCATGGGATTGCACGACCGGCCAACATGCATGCCCATGGAACACGGCAACGTGGGCTGCATCGACGGGCCAGCGCAGAATTCCCGAGCAGCACCACAGCCAGCACGACAAGCCAGCGGCCCAGCGGAGGATTGTAAACGCGAACAGCCGGACCAGTGTACCCATCGAGCGGCGAAGCCGAGGCGTTGTGTGGCAACCGGATCCTAAGGGTCGATGAGGATGCTGAGGAAGTAGACAGGCGTCATAGATGACATACGACGGCGGGGGACACAAACAGTCTTTTATTGCAAAACAAAAAAAAATGCCGATCAAACGAACTATGGGAAAGAAACACCCCCAATCAAAGGATCGACTAAAAAGATTTTGTACAGGAGCAATCAACAGGATCGGCGGACGAACTCTAGGAACGGGTGCGCGGCCCCCGGTGATGATCATGGAGATCGAGCGCCCCGGGGGCGGCATGGTACAAAAGCGATGGCTAAGGTTTTGAAAGGGTTAGACTGACATTATGTAGAAGGATGGAGAGGGAGATTGGCGTAATGCGGTGGATTGTATCAGGCGCATACGGCCAACTCCAGCTTGCGATGCCAAAAAGACATTTGTTATGTGCGGATTCAATCTGTTTGGGTTAGGCAAAGGGACGGTGTTTTTGTGTTTGCGTTGGCAGTGCACCCAACTGGCCGAATATATGATACGTTCGACCGTCCGGTCGCCAAATGTACACATTTTATACCTTATATATTAGGGTGTGTCTAGAACTCGTCTCGAGGTTACTTCACATCTAAATTGATGCTATTATTTTTTCTCTTTGTTTCTTTGTTGGCCTTTTCCTTTTTACGCTTGTCCAGGGGCTAACAGCGAACCTGCAAGCTTACGTACGCTGGCTTCTCTTCACTTTAGGTACGCTAGCTTCATTCCTTCGCGTAGGCTGTCCTCCATTCGTTTTCTTTTTTCTTTTCTTCTTTCCATTTCATTGCCCGTTCTTTTCTTCCCATGAATATTGTTTTCTCATATAAACCATATACTCGTGAATAATTTAGAGATGCATGAAAATATTGTGTTTTTATATGTTCATGTAACTTTTAGAGAAGTGTCTACATGGTTTAAAAATGTTCACTGCTAATTTAAAAAGTTAATGCAATGTAAATTTTTGGTTAATGTAATTTAAAACAAATGTTGATAATCTTCCTGAAAGAAAAAGTTCGTGACATTGAGAAACTGCTCACGTGTTTCGAGAAATGTATGTGACACTTAAAAAATTACACAGCGTAAAAATGTCCACGTAATTCAGAAAAAATGTTTCCTACAACTCGAAAGAATGTACGTGGCATTTACAAAAGAATATGTTAGTGCCTTTTAAAAATATGTTTATCTAATCTAAAAAATGTTTGCATAGTATAAATAAATGTTTCATATCATTCAAACAAATGTTCAACATGTATTTGAAAATAATGTTAAACACATAATGGGAAAATGTTCAAAACATATATTATAAAAAATGTTAATGGCGCACTTGAAAAATGTTCAATGTGTATAAAACAAATACCATATATATACATAAAATGTACAACATGTATTTAGAAAGAGTATTTCCAAAACAGTATTTGAAAAGAATTTAATCATGTATTCTTAAAATGTTAAACATGTATACAAATGTTAAAAAAGAAATTAAAAACACAAATTTGAAACATCATAATTTTTAAAAGGTTCATCATTTTAAGAAAATTTTCATGTTTTTTGTAAAAAAAAAAGATGAAAACGAAAAACCGTGAATATTTTTTTTAAAATGGAGATGCAACTGGCTGATAACCCTCCTCCCACCTCTAATTGCAGTCTCATTGCCAGAATGGAATTGTTTGTCGAGGGTGGACTTTGAACTAGGACAAAAAGAATGGGCCAGACCTAGTTGCGTGTCGATGGTGGACTTGCAACTTGGACAAAATTGGCTAGTCCCCCAATTGTGCATCGACGATGGACTTCCAACTGGGACAAAAAAAGGTGGGGCCCAATTGCATTTTGGGGTGTAGTTGGACTTGCAAACTAGGGCAAAAACGGGTTGGGCCCCCAGTTGCATGTCGAATGTGGACTTGCAACTGGAACAATAAAAAGGTGGGGGGTAGGGAGGATTGCATGTCGCGGGTGAAGTTCCAACTGGAACAAAATAAATCACGCTGCAAGTTGCATGTCAATGGTGGGCTCGCAATGGGGATTAAATGACTTGGGCCCAGTTACGTATCAAGGGTGCACTTGCAACTGGGACAAAAAACACGGCCCCTCCAATTGCATGACGAGGTTGAAGTTGCAACTCGGGACAAAATGGGTCGCCTCCCTCCCAATTGTGCATCGAGGGTGGACTTGCAACTGAGACAAAAAGGGGGTGAACTCCACCACATTTGTGTGTCCAGGGTGGACCTGCAACTATGAGAAAAGGGGTTAGGTCCAGTTGAGTATTGGGGGTGGAGTTGCAACTGGGACAATAAGCCCCCCCCCTCCAGTTGCGTGTCAAGGATGGATTTTCAACTAGGACAAATAATTGTTGGCCTACCCAGTTGCATATCAAGGGTGGACCTGCAAGTGAGACGAAAAGGGGTCGCCCCCACCCTGGTTGTGTGTCGAGGATGGAATTGCAACTAGGACAAAAAAAGTCTAGTTGCGTGTGGAGGATGGACTTGCAACTCAAACAAAAATCGGTCGGGACCTCAATTGTGTATCTAGGGTGGAGTTACAACTAGGACAAATGGCCCCCTCCCCAAGTTGCATACTGAGAGTAGACTTGCAATTGGGATGAAAACAAAACTATGGGCCCAATCGTGAGTTGAAGGTGGACTTGCAACCGGGAAAACTGAACAAAACTGTGAGACCAGCTACGAGTCCAGGGTGGACTTGCAACTAGGACACCTATAAGCTTAGCAGCGAGTCAAGGATGGACTTGCAACTGGGATGAAAAACATACTATAATTCCAGTTGTGAGTTGAGGGTGGACTTGCAACCCAAACGAAAAACAAATTATGGTGTTAGTTGTGAGTCGAGGGTGGACTTGCAGCCACTGTTCAAGAATTCTTCCGATTAATCAGTTATTGGGTCGGTTGATCATTACTCATAGAGTGGACGAATCAAATAGATCATATTCATCATGTTAACTTGTTAGGACGATTAATTTGCCTGTGAAAGACCGTGGATGTCGCCTAGAGGGGGGGGGGTGAATAGGCGCTTTAAAAAATTACGGTTTAGGCTTGAACAAATTCACTACTAGGGAAAAGGCTAGCAGCAGCGCGGGTTTTAGGTGTATCAGTAGCGCGGGGAGGGGCACTACTAATAAGGCGCTATAGCTAACACATAGTAGTAGCGCGTGGTCACCGGCGCTACTGGTACACAAGTGTAGCAGCAGCGCGGTTATTGGAAGCTCGCTACTGCTAGTAGCTCTAGCGCGCTTTGCAACGGCGCGCTACTGCTATTGCGGCGCCGCTGCTAACTTTTATACACGCGCTACTGCTAATTTAACATGTTTTTTGTTTTTTTGAGCATATTTGTTTTGTATTTGAACATGCTTTATAGAAGAATCTTTAGCACATACAAATGTCATCATGATACACATACAAATGCCTGCGAGAACACAAATGTAATCATAGCATATACATACAAATAGTCTCATCATAATCATCATCCAACACAAAGTGGTCTCTCGTCATCATCTCGAAAATAGCGATACAAGTCCTCGATTACTTGCAAATACATCATCATCCATCTAAACAATGGTATACGCGAGAAGAGCTATCACTTTGAGTACATGAGTTCGTATCCCTCTCTCTCATTAGCGTGAACCTAAACTAACTACTGCTTGTCGCTCGGAAACCGGAAACCGGTAACACCTGGGCCTGACACTCCGGCCACTCGTCATATATATAGTCCTGGCGTAGCACTTCTTCGCCATCGATGATCTATGCACCTGCATCGTCATATATAGTTGAGCAACAGAAAGAGACAGACTTGACAAAAATAGAAACAACATATCATAAGCATAAATAACAAAGTTCATCGTACCGAAAATGCCCTAACTAGAGTGATCTTCGCTAGTCGAGGAGGAGGACGGTTTAATTACATCACAAATAAAGTTTCACTGCGCATAACTCAAAGTTTTGTCATACAGAAAGTATGTACTAAACAGACACATTGTCATATATCGACAATCACTCTAACATGCCGTGCCATCCGTCGAGGTCAGGGAGATAGTGCCCGAGCTTAGTGAAAGGCTTCATGTTGAGACGCTGAGAGGCTACCCATGTTCGGCCGTCTTCCCGTGACATTTGTCCTTCTTCGTAGAAGATCCCTGTTTTTTCGACGACCTCCTTCATGATGATTTGGGCAAGTTCGCACTGGATGTGATAGAACTCAGCTCGAAGTCGATGATCCTCGATATCTCCTACGTCCTTTGCCCATTGTAGAATATGGGCATCGCCGGATCTAGGTGACATGCGAAGGTTCTGGTGATCCCGTCTGTACTCCAGCATGTGGTGTAGGACATAGAATCCATCATTAAGAGAATCGCTCGGTTGCTGGATGCAGCAGAAGTCGGTCTTATGGGCGAAGGCGACCCTGCCGCCCCTTCTCTTCTTGTCCCTGACCTCTCCACCCCTTGCTTGGTAGTAAAACATAGCACTGTCGAGAACATCCTTGATGTGGGTGTAATCCTTTTTGTGAATGTTCTTCAACGAGTCCAAGTAAAGAGCGTGGGAGAATTGGGGGTATAGGATGATGAGGACGGCGCGCCCGCCGCTGCGCAAAATAAGTACACCTCAAATTACTTAGCCTCCACCATGCAAATGAATGATTGAAATCGAAGGAAGGATAGCAGCGCGGATGACTTACACGGGATGATAAGGCACGAGAATCGCCCCCTTGTCCTTATTGGCGAGCATGAAATTGATGATGTATTCCCTCTCGTATACACGGTGCTCTGCGCAGACTCCCAAGAAGCCCTCGTGCATGTAGTACGGGTCAGCGACACAGATATGAGATATCTGCTCAACCCCGATGATGTAGTTCATGTGCAAGGCATAAAGGCGGACAAACGTAAAATCCAGCTTCTTCACGTGAAACATGTCGAATATGTAATCGAATCGGAGGAAGAATTTATCCGCGGGGAAGTTGTTGACGTACGACCTTTGCCGCAGAACGTTAATCACGTAGAGTGGGTATCCTGGATCTATCAAGGCGATGAGGCCTTTCTCTACCCGCAGCCATCGTCATGAAGTCTCCTTAGATCGCCGAATCTGGCCTATAGCGTTGTTGCAGGTAGGATTGGTTGACCGGGGATATGCCATTTATCCGCATCGGGGATATCTATATGGTCCTGAAGCCGAGGCTCCTGAGGCCGCTGGATCATAGAATCAGCTTTTTTGACTTTCCTTGCTCTCTTCCTAGACTTCTTTACTACCGGAAGGTCGTCCATAATACGTTGAGACGGCAATTCAGGCACCGAATCATGACGCTCAAACCCTGAGGAGGAGCCAGTATAGACATACTGTTCAGCGCCACCGTCGTCCTCATCCTCATCCATGGCGACGTCATCAACAACTAATGGAGCCTCCTCCTTACCCCGTCTGCTATCACCCAACCCGACACCCGACGCTAATGGGGTAGGTGGGGTGTTGATGTTCATACCTTGCTGAGGCTGCGTGCTCGTGGGTGTGCTCCCGACCGCCTCCAGATGAAGCAGACTTTTTGGCCACAATAGGACCCATCCATTGCAACAATCACCAAGCCGCCGTGGTGTCTCCTCGTCATCCACCAGTAGTGTTGGAGGAGGCAAATTCTCGTGGCCCGGTTCGACACTGGCCACGAAAACCATGAAGACGTTCGGGGGGATCGGCGGGCTATGGAACAATAGTTCCTTCGGCTTCATTATCGTCGCCTTCCCCACATCCACCTTCTGGTCGCCGATGGTGCACAGTATGGTGCACGGGGTTTCGTCGGCCTCCAAAGAAAAGTCTGCGACATGAGACATCCGAAAGGCAACGAAAACGGGAGATTATACATTTATATTGAAGGGGCCCGGTGTGACAGATACCATGAGGGCGTCGAGCTCAGCCAAAGACGAAGCACCGCCGAGCACGTCCGGTGCGGGAGCAGGTGCTCCCAAGAAGTCAGCAAGGGGAAAGTCCTCTGCATTTTTTTCTGGATTTTGCCTTGTCCAAGTGATAACGCCCGTCGCCAAGGAAGTAGAAAAATCTGCAACCACCTGTTTTGCGGCAGCTACCGCTGTTGCAACTGTCTGAGTTGATTTCTTCTCAACCGTAATCTCAACCTTCTTGTCGATGTTTTCTTCAGTTAACCTCCGTCTTTCCTTTCTCTCCTCCGTGGTCTCACAGTAGTACTTCTTCCACATGGCGCCATCTCCGACACCGTGCACGCGTCCATACGACGGTCGAGTATCCACCGGTTGTTGTTTCAATATGTTCAACGCCCGGTTGAATGGAGTGTCTCACTTGGGCCTCGCCAATGCCTCAGACGGTGAGTCGCTTTCGGCCGCAATCCGGTGCTGCTCTCTCTGCAAAAGGCACAAGGATCGTTTACAAATATGACTAATGTGTGCAGTCGAATTGATCAGAAACTAAAATTACCAGCAGTCTCATGAACTCCGTAACGACCGGTGTTGTCTCGTAAACCTTCTTCACTTGGTCCCAACAGTGCCGGGCCCTCAGGACGTCACGCTCCTACGGGACGGTGAAATCCTCCAAGGGGTCTGGGATGCCCAGACTCGCGGCTTTCGCGTCCTCCTAGGCCCATTGGACCTCTTTCCGCCGTAACCACGGCTTCCGAGGTGGTGGCTCCCAATGTTCCTCTCTTGAAGCCCCTTCATGTACTTAGACTTGTTTTTGGCAGCTTCGGCCTCGCAAGCCTCCTTGAATATTTGAAACTGGTCTTCCGTGATTGTCGGATTATCCTTTACAATCTCAGAGTAGGGTTCCTTCTTGTCGATGATCCTTGCTTTCACTCGAGTTTTCCAGGCGGCCAACGCATCGCTAAACTTGGTCATGGCGTGTTTGTTTATCTTCTTCATTGCCGGGTCCTCGTCTGGATCTTCATAATCCCTCTCATTCTGGCCCGGGAACAAGAATATCTGGTGAAACTTCTTTAGGAGGGAGCTCCTCATATTTTCTATCTTCTGTAGTTTCTCATCATTGATGGTGGTGGTTGTCCGTACGATGCAGCGTATTTGATTTCCGTAGCATGAGCGAGCTTCCTCGGGCGCCTTTGGCTCAAAAATGTCGTCGTCCACCTCCGTGACCACCAGCCTAGTACTCCTGAGTTTGTTAGGAAGCCTTTGCCTCTTTGCTTTTGGTTCTACACATGTTCTGCTCCCCGAGGCAGCACCGGTCTCAGTCTCAGCGCCGGTCCCGATGCCGGTCTGAGTCTCAGCGCCGGTCTCAGTCTCAGCACCGGTCTGCGTGTCGGTCTCAGTCCCCGATGCCACCGGTGGGCCCAGCAACAACATTGGTTGATCATCGGTAAGGCTAAAAAATTCGTCTGCCGCCCGGTAGGCGTCGACGCAATCACCAGAACCCTGTCCTTCATCGTTGCTAGCCATGTTTACTATGATTAAATCTAGTCAATTAATTCTAGACCTAATAAAATGAATAATGACATAAAAAGGCCTATTGTTTTGCAGGAATGTTGACCCCTTACTGGTGCGGCAAATCCCGGGCACTCGATATGTCCTAGTTTGTAGCACAAGTCATTCTGAAATTCACGGAAAATTTCGGCATGACCATTGCTAAAAAGTGGACAAATCGAGAACCTAAAATTTGCCGGAACAGAAATGAATCAACATTCCGGCAAAACATAGGCCACTCAGCATCATTCCTTGGAAATAACAAAGCCACTTGGGCACAATCGAACCACTTCAATGAAAAGATATAACATGACCACTTCAATGAAAAGATATAATGAACAATAAAAGTCTAGGAAGGGAGCATCTTTAAAATAAAATTTGCATAAATTCTTTTCCTTCACTAAACACTTCTCTGCCTAGGACAAAACCCAAATTATGTTGATCTAGCTATTCCTCTCTCTCACACAAACACACATTATTATCTCTAACCCTTCTCTGCCTAGGACATAACCCAATTAAATTGCAAAGGAACTCCATTTCTCTAACCCTTCTAACCTAATGCTCTAAAATAACATTTTTCTCTAACCTAGCCAACCTACTTAACCTAGCTTGTTAATCCAACGAACCTAATTAACCTACCTATTTAACCTAGTTAGTTAATCTAGTTTACCTACATAATTGGCCTAATTAAACTAGTTAACGCAGCTAGTTCTCTGTCAAAGCCCTAAATAAATTTTTGCACTAATTAACCTAGATAATTAACCTAATTAAACTAGTTAACCTGACTAGTTCTCTGTCAAAGCCCTAACTAATTTTTGCACTAACCTAGATAATTAACCTAATTAAACTAGTTAACCTAACTACTTCTCTATCAAAGCTCTAACTAAATTTTTGCCCTAACCTAGAGAATTAAGCTAATTAAACTAGCTAACCTATGCATGAGAGAGAGGAGGGGTGGGGGCTTACAGAGGATGGCTCCGATGGTGGCGAGGGAGGTAGTGGTGGCGAGGGAGGCAGTGCTGGCGAGGGAGGCAGGGGCGTCTCCGGTGACGGCGAGGGAGGCAGTTGTGGCGAGGGAGGATCCGGTGGCATCGACGGCGGCTCCGGTGGCATTGATGAGGCCGCGCGGCTGCGTGGCGTTGGGGGTGGCTCCAGTGGTGTCGACGGCGCACGGCTCTGGTGGCGTCGACGTCGGCAGGAGACGACGGCGAAGTGGGGCGACGGTGAATCGGGGAGACGGCGGCGGGGTGGGTCGAGGGATTTGGGGGAGAAGTGGTGGCCGGGGGGAAACGGTTTTTTGGTTAAGTCAAATTTAGCGGCAGCGCGTTCCGCAAAACGCGCTATAGCTAAGATAGCTACAGTGGTTTTCACAAAACGCGCTGCTGTTATAGCTATGTAATTTTCTTCCATTTTTTATTTTCTTTTCTGTTTCTATAGCGGGGGTCTAGGACACGCGCGACAACTATTTTAGCTATAGCGCCTCTTACAAACACACGCTACTGCTATGCCTTCCTCCGTTTTTTCGCTTTTTCAATTATTATGCTTTACATTTTATTTTTTCCTTTCTCCTTTTTCTATTACTTTCATTTTCATTTACTTTTCTATTTGTTTTTCATCTTATTTTATTTCCATTAGTAGTAGCGCTCTTCGTAGGAAACGCGCTACTACTTATACCCTAGCGGTAGCGTGCTTCTTCCAAGCCCGCTACTGCTATGCGTATCCTATTATTCTACCAACGGGAATATTAGTAGTAGCGCTTTTGGCACTACACGCGCTGCTGCTAAGGGTGTATCTGTAGCGCGGTTTTTCCTCAATCGCTGCTGCTATCTAGCACTAGCGCTCTTTTTTAAATGCGGAATAAACCTAGCGGTTAATTTTTCAAGCACAAAACTTACAACAACTAGGCTCACGAATGTGCACCAACAACTAATGCTAAGCAAGATAAACAACTAAGTGATAGCAATATATATGACAAGATACAATATGTCTATCACAAAGTAAAGTGCATAAGTAAAGGGCTTGGGTCAGAGATAACCGAGGCACACGGAGACGATGATGTATCCCGAAGTTCACACCCTTGTGGATGCTAATCTCCGTTTGGAGCGGTGTGGAGGCACAATGCTCTCCATGAAGCCACTAGGGCCGCTATAATCTCCTCACGCCCTCGCACAATGCAAGATGTCGTGATGCCAATAAGGGACCCTTGAGGGCGGTCATCGAACCCGTACAAATGGTAACCCTTGGGGGCGATCACCGAACCCATACACTTTGGCAACCCTTGGGGGTGGTCATCGGTACCCATCAAATTGCCCGGGGCAATCTCCACAACCTAATTGGAGACCTCGACGCTTGCCTAGAGCTTTACACCACAATGATTGAGCTCTAAACAACACAAACCATCTAGGGCGCCAAGGCACCTAAGAGGAACAAGCTCTAGGGTGCCCAAACACCAAAGAGTAATAACCTTCTCAAACTTCACTTTCACATATCACCGTGGAGAACTCAAACCGATGCACCAAATGCAATGGCAAGGGCACACGGAGTGCCCAAGTCCTTCTCTCCCAAATCCCACCAAAGCAACTAATGCTAGGGAGGAAAATGAGAGGAAGAACGAAAGAAGAACACGAAGAACTCCAAGATCTAGATCCAAGGGGTTCCCCTCACATAGAAGAGAAAGTGATTGGTGGAAATGTGGATCTAGACCTCCTCTCTCTTTTTCCTCAAAAACTAGCAAGAATCCATGGAGGAATTGAGAGTTAGCAAGCTCGAAGAAGGTCAACAATGGGGGAAGAAAACGGATGAGGTCCATTGGGGAAGAAGACCCCCTTATATAGGTGGGAAAAAAATCCAACCCTTATCCTCACAGCCTGCACAGAGCGTTACTACCGCTCGACCTCACGGTACTGCCGCTAGGGGTAGCGGTACTACCGCTTGGGAGGCAGAAGCCCAAAGAAACAACACTGCAAAGGGGCAATAGGGCGGTACTACGGCAGGAGCGGTACTACCGCCCGCCCTTGCGGTACTACCGCGCGACCACGGAAGTAAAAAATAACTGCCGTGCCTACAACCGCTACCGCTCACCAGGAGCGGTACTACCACATAGGGCGCGAAAGTAAAAAATTACTTCCGCGCCTACTTCCGTGCGCGCCAGCGTTCTGGTCTAGAGGCAGCGGTACTACCGCTCACCAGGAGTGGTACTACCGCTGGCCCCTGCGGTGCCACCGCTCCCTTGAGCAGCACTACCGCACGCCACAGAGGCTTTAGCACTCAGATGCCTTCAGAACGCAGCTACAGACAACAAACGGATCCAATAAAAACAAAACTGCCATAACTTCTGCAAATGAGCTCCGATTGAGCAAACTCAAGCTTGTTGGATACAAGACAACGCGTAGCATCAAAACAGCGACACCTTTAACACAGAAGAAAAGGCAGAATATCCAACATTGAAAATATCATAGAAGATGCATGTGAACTTCGTTTTCGATGAACTTGAGCTTGTCATCAAGATGACCATAAGCTCCAACTCTCACAAAGAGAACCAAACAAGAACCAAGAAAGATGATGCAAGGATGCAATGGTTTGATCTCTCTACGAATGAAATGATCAAGCTACTCATCGAGAGCCCCCCTTGATAGTATGGCAATCGATCCTAAAACCCGGTCTCCCAACTACCACCATGAGACCGGTAAAATAGAAAACCTATCAAGGGCAAACCTTTGCCTTGCACATGGTCCACTTGAGCTAGATGATGACGATCTTGTCCTCCTCAAGATGGACCACCTTTCTTGATAGCGTTGAGTCGATGAAGACTAGATGATTGCTCCCCGATACTCCACTATGGGTGAGCCACTCTTTGGCATATCTTCACCAGTCCATTGACACCAAAATGGACGACAAGCTTCAAGCATTTGATCTCTTCGTGATGCTCCACTTAAACTTGCACACCGCAACCTAACCCCACAAAGAACTCTCACATAGACCATGGGTTAATACACAAAGAGCAATGGTCAATGCTTACCATACCATGGGATCACTTGATCCCTCTTGGTACATGTTCTACACTTTGTGAGTTGATCAACTTGATTCACTCTTGACTTAGTCTTGATCAACCTTGAATCTTTCCAACTCTCTTCATTTGGATGATGTCTTGAAGGTAAACATGAATGATCACACAATCTTCTTCTTCAAGACATGCTTGCAATAAGCTCAACACACACATGACCAATCTTTGGATAATTCCTTAATAGTACCTTGGTCAACTCATAAACTCCTGGAAACCAACACATGGACTTCAAGAAAAGCCTATGGACAAATCCTTCAAATATAACTCAATGCAACCATTAGTCCATAGAGAATGCCATTAATTACCAAAACCACACATGGGGGCAGTGCATGTCCTTTCATCCTGTCAGACCGATTAATCGGTTATGAGGTTGATTAATCACCACTAACTCATTAATTTGTGGGGAAACAAAGCACCAAAGTTTGCCCCATAACCTCTCCCATCCCCCTCTTGCTCCTCAATAGTTAAGGTTCGACCAAACGGTAGCATATATGTTACATGGCCGAGAGCATGAGAGGATGCTATAACACATCAAAAACTAGATATATTTTGCCAAGTTCCTGTTCAATCTATCGATTAATGGTCGACTGATTAATCGAGTTAATAGGCTGATTCACCGATTAGTCTTTACTCCCAAGGCGACCGTGCAGCTACGAGTTACCAATTTCCTGAACAATGCTTGGAGCTGAGATAACTACACAAAACTACAATACCAGTTGCGAACCGTGGGTGGAATTGCAATTGGTATTAAAACAAACTATGGGCTCAGTTGCGAGTGATGACCCACAAGTGTAGCGGATCTATCGTAGTCCTTTCGATAAGTAAGAGTGTCGAACCCAACAAGGAGCAGAAGGAAATGATAAGCGGTTTTCAGTAAGGTTTTCTCTGCAAGCACTGAAATAGTAGGTGATAGATAGTTTTGTGATAAGATAAATAGTAACGAGCAAAAGTAAATAGAGTAAATAAAGTGCAGCAATGTGGCCCAATCCTTTATGTAGCAAAGGATAATCTGGACAAATTCTAATAATAAGGAAGAAGCTCCCGAGGACACATTGGGAATTATCGTCAAGCTAGTTTCATCACGTTCGTAAGATTCCCGTTCGGTACTTTGATAATTTGATATGTGGGTACACCGACACTTGGGTTCTGCCCTAACTTGGACAAGCATCCCACTTATGATTAACCCCTATTGCAAGCGTCCGCAACTACAAAAAGGAGTATTAAGGTAAACCTAACCACAACATTAAACATATGGGCCCATATGAACCCCTAACGAAGCAACTCATAAACTAGGGTTTAAGCTTCTGTCACTCTAGCAACCCATCATCTACTTATTACTTCCCTATGCCTTCCTCTAGGCCCAAATAATGGTGAAGTGTCATGTAGTCGACGTTCACATAACACCACTAGAGGAGAGACAACATACATCTCATCAAAATATCGAACGAATACCAAATTCACATGACTACTAATAGCAAGGCTTCACCCATGTCCTCAGGAACTAAAGTAACTACTCACAAAGCATAAGCATGTTCATAATCAGAGGTGTAATAATATGCATTAAGGATCTGAACATATAATCTTCCACCAAGTAAACCAATAAGTATCAACTACAAGGAGTAATCAACACTACTAGCAACCCAAAGGTACCAATTTGTGGTTTTGGATACAAGATTGGATACAAGAGATGAACTAGGGTTTGAGAGGAGATGGTGCAGGTGAAGATGTTGATGGAGATTGACCCCCTCCCGATGAGAGGATCGTTGGTGATGACGTTGGTGATGATTTCCCCCTCCCGGAGGGAAGTGTCCCCAGCAGAACAGCTCCGCTAGAGCCCTAGATTGATTCTGCCAAGGTTCCGCCTCGTGGCGGCGGAGTTTCGTCCCGTAAGCTTGCCCATGGATTTTTCCAGGACAAAACCCTTCATATAGTAGAAGATGGTCGCCGGAGGCCCACCTGGGGTCCCAGGAGATAGGGGGCGCGCCCTATAGGGGGGGGGCGCCCCCTATCTCCTAGACAGGGTGTGGGCCCCCTGGCCTATTTCCTTCGCTCATAAATTCTTAATAAATCCAAAAAGTGGTTTCATGGAGTTTCAGGACCTTTGGAGTTGTGCAGAATAGGTTTCCAACGTTTGCTCCTTTTCCTGCCAGAATTCCAGCTGCCGACATTCCCCCTCTTCATGGTAAACCTTGTAAAATAAGAGAGAATAGCCATAAGTACTGAGATATAAAGTGTAATAACAGCCCATAATGCAATAAATATTGATATAAAAGCATGATGCAAAATGGATGTATCAACGAGTCGGATGGTGGACTTGCGATTAGGACAAAAATCACTATGGGCCCAGTTGTGAGTCAAGGGTGGATTTGCAACTGGGACAATTATGAAACTATGAGCCCCGTTTGCGAGTCAAGGGTGGACATGCAACTAGGATGAAATAAAGTACGTACCTAGTTGCTAGTCAAGGGCGGACTTGGAGTTGGGATAACTACACAAAACTACGATACCATTTGCGAGTGAACTGTGGACTTGCAGCAAGAACAATAACAAACTACAATCCCAATAGCGAGTTGATGTCGACTTGCAACTGGGATAAGAAATAACATGCCCAATTGCTAGTCGTGGGTGGACTTGCAACTGAGACAACTACGAGGTCAAATGTGAGTCGAGGGTGGATTTGCAACTAGGACAACTATGAGCCTATTTGTGAGTCAAGGATGGACTTGCAACTAGGACATGGACTTACAACTAGGACAACTATGAAACTACGAGCCCAATTGCGTCTGAAGGATCAACTTACAACTGGGATGAAACAAATTATGGTCCCAGTTGTGAGTCAAGGATGGGCTTGTAACTGGGATAAAAAAACACATGCTTCAATTGCAAGTCAAGGGTGGGATTTGATACGTCCATTTTGCATCATGATTTCCTACAGTTATTAATAGTGGTTTTAATCAATATAACACTTTGTGGAGCGATGTCTGCTAGAACTACGTCGGCATTTCCCCAAAGAGGAAGGGATGATGCAGTATTGTGACGGTAGGTATTTCCCTCAGTGATGAGACCAAGGTTATCGAACTAGTAGGAGAAACTCCTCACACCACGTAAACAGCACCTGCACACAAATAACAAATACTTGCAACCTGACGTGTTAAAGGGGTTGTCAATACCTTTTGGGTATGGCGCCTTAAGATAGGCAAATAACATGAGGTAAAAGTGATAGATAGGTTAAATAGATCGCGGATCAAATAAATTGCAGGAAGGTATTTTTGTACTTTTGGTTTAATAGATCTGAAAATAAATGCAAAGAAAAATAGTTCTCAAAGGCAAATATGATGAAAATAGACCCGAGGGCCGTAGGATTCACTAGTGGCTTCTCCCAAGAAAAATAACAAACGGTGGGAAAACAATTACGGTTGGGCAATTGATAGAACTCCAAATAATCATGACGATATCCAGGCAATGATTGTTATATAGCCATCACGTCCAAGATTAGTAGACCGACTCCTGCCTGCATCTACTACTATTACTCCACACATCGACCACTATCAAGCATGCATCTAGTGTATTAAGTTCAGGGAGAAACTGAATAATGCAATAAGAATGATGACATGATGTAGACAAGATCTATCTATGTAGAGATAGACCACATCGTTTTATCCTAAGTAGCAAGGATACATACGTGTTGGTTCCCCTTCTGTCACTGGGATCAAGCACTGTAAGATCGAACCCACTATAAAGCACCTCTTCCCATTGCAAGATAAATAGATCAAGTTGGCCGAACAAAACCCAAATATCGGAGAAGAAATATGAGGCTATAAGGAATCATGCATATAAGAGATCAAAGAAGACTCAAATAACTTTCATGGATAAAATCATAGATCTGATCATAAACTCAAAGTTCATCGGATCCCAACAAACACACCGCAAAAAGGCTTACATCATATGGATCTCCAAAAGACCATTGTATTGATAATCAAGAGAGAGAGAGGAAACCATCTAGATACTAACTACGGACCTGTAGGTATACAAAGAACTACTCACGCATCATCGGAGAGGCATCAATGGAAGTGGTGAACCCCTCCATGATGGTGTCCAGATTGGATCTGGTGGTTCCGGACTCTGCGGTGGCTGGAATTGATTTTCGTCGGATCCCCTAGGGTTTCTGGAATAATGGGGTATTTATAGAGCAAAGAGGCGGTTCAGGGGGCACCCGAGGTGGGCACAACCCACCAGGGTGCGCCTGGGCCTCCTGGCACGCCCTGGTGGGTGCTACCCTTCTCAAGGCACCCCCCAGGTGCAGCCTTGGCCCACTGGATGTCTTCTGGCCCAAAAAAATCCTCAAGAAGTTTCGCTGCATTTGGACTCCATTTGATATTGATTTCTCGCGATGTAAAAAACATGCAGAAAACAACAACTAGCACTGGGCACTGTGTCAATAGGTTAGTACTAGAAAATGATTGTAAAACATCCCAGAATGATAATATAACAGCATGGAACAATAAAAAATTATAGATACGTTGGATGTGTATCAGCATCCCCAAGCTTAATTCCTGCTTGTCCTCGAGTAGGTAAATGATAAAAACAGAATTTTTGATGTCGAATGCTGCCTAACATGTTCATCACATTTATTTTCTTTATAACATGGACATATGGACTTTTATATGATTCAAAGCAATAGTATAGTTTTTACATGAAGACTTTAATACTCAAGCATATCAACAAGCAACCATGTCTTTCAAAATATGAACACTAAAGCAAGTTATCCCTAGCCCTTTATGCTCAACCATTGATCCATTCATGAAACACCCTCGAATATTAGCTACACCCAATGCTCAAATACAATCATAGCGCCCCTTAATTGGCGTTCTATAAGAGAAGATGGAGACTCAAATTCAAAATAGAAATTGCATAAGTAAAAGAAAGGCCCTTCGCGGAGGGAAGTAGGGATTTGTAGAGGTGCCAGAGCTCAAAGCTTAAATTGAGAGATAAAAATATTTTGAGAGGCATATTTTTCCCACCAACGAGAGCGACTTAGAGATCTCAACACTTTCCATTCTAGATACATCATAGGCGGTTCCCAAACAAAAAATGAAGTTTATTCCTTTTTCCACCATTACTTTCACTTTCTATGGATAGATGAATCCACGGTTGCCCTCCATACCAACACTTTCCAAGGAATTTATTATTTGACAACATAAAGTAATTTTTTTCATTTCGGGACTCGCCTAATACCTTTGCCGTACTCTCGTGCAACGACAAGTGAATAAACAGTCATCGTGAGAATAACACATCTAGCATGGAAAATATTGGTCACCCTTCACCGCCTCGCGAGCGGTAGAGCACACAAAAGAGAAATTTATTTTGAAAGTTAGAGATGGCACATGAAAATTTGCTTAGAACGGCATGGAAATACCACATATAGGTAGGTACAGTGGACTCATAAGGCAAAACTGGTTTAAAGGGTTTTGGATG
Organism: Triticum aestivum; assembly: GCF_018294505.1. Lineage (NCBI taxonomy): Eukaryota > Viridiplantae > Streptophyta > Magnoliopsida > Poales > Poaceae > Triticum > Triticum aestivum. Next base: position 676,922,090 of record NC_057813.1, on the reverse strand, counting down.
CACAAGTAGTGATCATACTTAGTGCAAAATGAAGGTTAGCAAAAAGATTGAGAAGTGACCAACCAAAAAGCAAAAAATCTTCTACCCAAGCATTAAGCATAAGTAACATGTAATAATGCACCATAAGTAGGATTTAAATTTCATTGCATAACTATTGACTTTCGTGCATGCATAGGGAATCACAAACCTTAACATCAATATTCTTACTAAAGCACAATTACTCATCAACATGACTCACATATCATATCATCATATCTCAAAACCATTACTAAGAATCAAGTTTATTTTGTCCAATGATCTTCATGAAAGTTTTTATTATATCCTCCTTGGATATCTATCACTTTGGGACTATTTTCATATGTTGCTTTTGATAAGCTCAAACAAATATAAGTGAAGATCATGAGCTTATTTTTTCTTTCTATCAAAATAATCTAAGTGAAGCAAGAGAGAATTTCTTAAAATTTTACTAACTTCCAAATAAATCTAAGTGAAGCATGAGAGCATTTCTTCAAAAATAACAAAGCACACTGTGCTCAAAAAGATATAAGTGAAGCACTAGACCAAATCCATGGCTCTAAAAATTTAAGTGAGGCATAGGAGCAAGCATAGCATAATTTTTGGCTCTCTCAAAAGTGTGTGTCGAGAAAGGATTCAACACTTAAAATTCAAAGAAAATCAGGCAAAGAATCATATCATACAAGATGCTCCAAGCAAAACTCATATTATGTGACGAATAAAAATATAACTTCAAGTAAAATACCGATGGTTGTTAGAAGAAAGCGGGGATGCCACTCGGGGGCACCCCCAAGCTTAGTTGCTTGCTTCTTATTTGAATATTATCCTGGGGTGCTTCGGGCATCCCCAAGCTTAGCCTTTTGCTATCCCTTATTCCTTCATCCATCGTAATATCACCCAAAACTTGAAAACTTCAATCACACAAATCTCAAACAAAACCTTCGTGAGATCCGTTAGTATAAGAAAACAAATAACTACTATAAGTACTATAGAAAACCTATTCTTATTTTGTTTTTTCATTATATATACTGTATTCCAACATTTCTATGGCAAAAAATCATCAAAGAAAACCATAGAATCAGCAAAAACAAGCACACAACGCACAGAAAACAGAATCTATCAAAAACAGAACAGTCTGTAGCAATCTGAATATTTTGAATACTTCTGTAACTCAAACAATTCTGAAATAAATTTTTGGACGTGAGAAATGTGTCTATTAATCTTCTGCAAAAAGAATCAACTCAAAAGCACTCTTCTGTTAAAAATGACAAATAATATTGTGAGTGCAAAAGTTTCTGTTTTTCAGCAAGATCAAATCAACTTTGACCCAAATGTTCCCAAAGGCCTTGCTTGGCACAAACACTTATTAAAACACAAAAAACACAATTATAACAGTATCATAATTGTGCTAACAAACAAGTACAGAAAACAAAAAGAAAAAATAAATTTTATTCATTGGGTTGCCTCCCAACAAGCGCTATCGTTTGACGCCCCTAGCTAGGCATAACACGTAGGATCTAAGTTTTGTCATCCTTGTCCAATTATTTGATCGAACACTTAGGATTTTTAAGGGATTTGCATATGAATTCTCAGCGACAATACTTCTAGGGATAAGATTGAAAACTTATTTTTCGCAAAAAGGGTTTCTTATGACTTCAATAAGTTGGGATGGATACTAATCATCTTAAGGTCTCCTTTATCATTGCTAGAAGTTTCACCTTTATTTTTAGTGACTTGAGTAGTCTTGATAATTTTCATGGGAGTTTTAGCGGAAGCAAAGGCCATACCTAGATTAGAAAAAATTTCTTCCACTTTATCAATCCGAGACGGGCTTTCTTCGATTCTTTCATGAATTATAGTTCCCTTTCTTTTAGCAACTTAAAAACGTCTCCCGCTTTTGACCAAACTTTTCTATCCAACTTTTCAATATGTTCTATGGTAAGCATTTTCTTTTCAATAGCATGTAGTTTTTCCATAACATGCTCGAGAGTCAATATTGTTTCACTGATCACGAGTGGTGGTGAACCCACTAAATTTCCCAAAGCATTAAAAGCATCAAGAGAAGGACACATCAAGAAATTCCCACCAGTAATCGTATCAAGGACGAATCTGTACCAAATGGTAATGCCCACATAAACACAATGAAGAAGAACAACGGTAGATTGGTTACGGATAGATCTATTATGAGCATTGCAAATCCTATACCAAGCATCTTTTAAATTTTCTCCTCCCCATTGTTTAAAGTTGAGAACCTCGCTCGGAGATGCACACGATCGAAGAAGTGAAATCCATATTGAGAAAAAGTGATAAACAGATTTGACGAGAAACCAGCGAACGTAAAAGAGGGCAAATAAAAAGACAAATTTTTGTGAAGTGGGGGAGAGGAAAATGAGAGGCAAATGGCAAATAATGTAAATTGCAAGGAGATGAGATTTGTGATTAGGAACCTGGTTGATGTTGAAGATCCTCCCCGACAACGGCGCCAGAAATTCCTTTTGATGTCTTCTAGAACTACGTCGGTATTTCCCCAAAGAGGAAGGGAGATGCAGTATAGAGATGGTAGGTATTTCCCTCAGTGATGAGACGGTTATCGAACCAGTAGGAGAACCTCCTCACACCACGTAAACAACACCTGCACACAAATAACAAATACTCAAAACCCGACGTGTTAAAGGGGTTGTCAATCCCTTTCGGGTACGGTGCCTCAATATAGGTAAATGACATGAGGTAAAAGTGGTAGATAGGATAAATAGATTGCCGAACAAATAAATTGCAGCAAGGTATTTTTGTATTTTTGGTTTAATAGATCTGAAAATAAATGCAAAGAAAAATAGATCGCAAAGGCAAATATGATGAAAGGAGACCCGATGGCCATAGGTTTCACTAGTGGCTTCTCTCGAGAAAAATAGCAAATGGTAGGAAAACAATTACTGTTGGACAATTGATAGAACTTCAAATAATCATGATGATATATAGGCAATGATCATTATATAGGCATCACGTCCAAGATTAGTAGACCGACTCCTGCCTGCATCTACTACTATTACTCCACACATCAACAGCTATCAAGCATGCATCTAGTGTATTAAGTTCATGGAGAAACAAAGTAATGCAATAAGAACGATGACATGATGTAGACAAGATCTATCTATGTAGAGATAGACCCCATCGTTTTATCCCAAGTAGCAACGATACATACGCGTCGGTTCCCTTCTGTCACTGGGATCAAGCACCGTGAGATCGAACCCACTACAAAGCATCTCTTCCCATTGCAAGATAAATAGATCAAGTTGGCCAAACAAAACCCAAATGTAAGAGAAGATATACGAGGATATAAGCAATCATGCATATAAGAGATCAAAGAAGACTCAAATAACTTTCATGGATAAAAACATAGATCTGTTCATAAACTCAAAGTTCATCAGATCCCAACAAACACACTGCAAAAAGGCTTACATCATTTGGATCTCCAAGAGACCATTGTATTGATAATCGAGAAAGGGAGAGAGAGGAAGCCATCTAGCTAGACCCGTAGGTCTACAAAGAACTACTCACGCATCATCTGAGAGGCACCAATGGAAGTGGTGAACCCCTCCGTGATGGTATCTAGATTGGATCTGGTTGTTCTAGACTCTGCGGCGGATCGAATTGATTTTCGTCGACTCCCATAGGGTTTCTGGAATATTTGGTATTTATAGAGCAAAGAGGCGGTTCAGGGGGCACCCGAGGTGGGCACAACGCACTTGGGCATGCCTGGGCTTCCTGGCGCGCCCTGTTGGGTGCTGCCCGTCTCGAGGCACCCCCAGGTGCAGCCTTGGTCCAGTGGATGTCTTCTAGCCCAAAAAAAATCCTCAATAAGTTTCGTTGCGTTTGGACTCCGTTTGATATTGATTTCCTGTGATGTAAAAAACATGCACAAAGCAGCAACTGGCACTAGGCACTATGTCAATAGGTTAGTACCAAAAAATGATATAGAATGATTATAAAATGATCGTAAAACATCCAAGAATGATAATATAACAGCATGGAATAATCAAAAGTTATAGATACATTGGAGACATATCTTGCAGAAATTATATTGCCTTTTCTCTCTTAATATGCAAGATTTACATGAAGAGGGAGATTGCCGGCAGCTGGAATTCTGGACCTGAAAAAGCTACGTCAGATATACCTATTCTACACATCTCCAAATGAGCTAACATTTTGTGATGAATGTCAAAGAATTGGTAATATTGGTAGATGTTAGGAAATTTCGATGAATTATTCACTTGTCATTGAACCATTTGTTGTTTGGGGATTTGATTATATGGGACATTTTCCTTCCTCTAATGGGTATACACATATTTTGGTTGCTGTTGATTATGTTACTAAGTGGGTATAAACTATTCCAACTAATAGTGCTGATCATCACACTTCCTTTAAAATGCTTAAAGAAGTTATTTTCCCGAGGTTTGGAGTCCCTAGATATTTAATTCTTGATGGTAGTTTACATTTTATACATTGTGGTTTCCGTAAATTGCTTGCTAAATATGATGTCAACCATAAAATTCCATCCCTACCACCCTCAATGTCGTGGTCAAGTTGACTTGAGAAATAGAGTAATAAAGTTAATTTTGCAAAATACAATCAATGGATATACATAGAATTGGTCTAAGAAACTTGACGATGCATTTTGGGCTTATTGAACTGCTTATAAAAATCCTATGGGTATGTCGCCCTGTAAAATGGTCTATGAAAAAGCATGTCATTTACCTCGAGTTAGAATATAAGGCATATTGGGCAATTAAATAACTCAATTATGAAAATGCCAAATTGTTTAAAGAAAAAGTTAAAAGATGGCATGATAAAAGATCCAAAACTGGGAATTCAAATTGGGTTAGTATGTTCTATTGTACAATTCTCATTATATATTTTTTCGAGGAAAACTTCTCTCCAAATGGGAAGGACCATATATCATCGAAGAAGTTTACTGCTCTGGAGCTATTAAAATCAATAGTGCGGAAGGCACTAATCTGAAGGTCGCCAGTGGATAATGAATTAAACATTATATCTCAGGTACGCCTATTAATGTTGAAACTAATATTATTAAAACTGTGAAATCGGAGGAATACATAAAAGAGACCTTGCAGAACACTCAAGAACCCTGAAAATGAAGAGGTACATTATACGCTAAGTAAACCGACTCCAAAATATCATATAAGTACTTTCTGTTAGTTTTGGAATATTAGAAAATATACAGAAATAAGAAACACCCGAGGGGGCCACCTAGGTGCCCACAAGGTACCAGGGCGAGCCTACCCCCTCCCAGGTGCACCTTGGTGGCTTGCGGGCCCCTCGTGAGCCTTCCCGACTCCGTTTTCTTCTAGAATACTGGTTTTGAAAGTTAAAAATTCTTTATATATATGCTACCTCTTGAGCTTGCGTTGGTTTTCGATTGAAGAGGAAAGGGCGATGCAGAAAAGTAGCGTAAGTATTTCCATCAGTTTTTAGAACCAAGGTATCAATCCAGTAGGAGACAACGCACAAGTCACAGAATACCCGCACAAACAATCAACAACTTGCACCCAACGTGATAAAGGGGCTCTCAATCCCTTCATGGTCACTTGCAAAAGTGAGATCTGATAGAGATAGATAAATGGTAAAGTAAATATTTTTGGTATTTTTGGTTTATAGGTCGAAAAGTAAAAGATTGCAAAATAGTAGATCAGAAACTAGTAAGATGTTAAAGAGATTCAATATAATGGAAAAGTGACCCGGGCGCCATAGGTTTCACTAGTGGCTTCTCTCAAGATAGCAAATATTATGGTGGGTGAATGAATTACTGCCAAGCAATTGATAGAAGAGCGCATAGTTATGATGATATCTAAGGCAATGATCATGAACATAGGCATCACGTCCGTGTCAAGTAGACCGAAACGATTCTGCATCTACTACTATTACTCCACACATCGACCGCTATCCAGCATGCATCTAGAGTATTAAGTTCAGAAAGAATGGAGTAACACATTAAGTAAGATGACATGATGTAGAGGAATTAACTCAAGCAATATGAAGAAAACCCCACATTTTAATCCTAGATGGCAACAAAACAATACGTGCCTTGCTGCCCCTACTGTCACTGGGAAAGGACACTGCAAGATTGAACCCAAAGCTAAGCACTTCTCCTATTGCAAGAAAGATCAATCTAGTACGACAAACTAAACCGACAATTCAAAGAGACTTGCAAATATATCCAATCATGCATATAAGAATTCAGAGAAGAACCAAATAATATTCATAGATAATCTGATCATAAATCCACAATTCATCGGATCTCGGCAAACACACCACAAAAGAATATTACATCGAATAGATCTCCAAGAACATCGAGGAGAACATGGTATTGAGAATCAAAGAGAGAGAAGAAGCAATCTAGCTAATAACTATGGACCCGAAGGTTTGTGGTAAACTACTCACGCTTCATTGGAGAGGTAATGGTGTTGGTGTATAAGCCCTCCGTGATCGAATCCCCCTCCGACAGGAAGCTGGAAAAGGTCCCTAGATGGGATCTCACGGGTACAGAAGGTTGCGGCACTGGAAAAGTGGTTTCGTGGCTCTCCCGGATGTTTTCAGGGTATAAGAGTATATATAGGTGAAGGAACTAGGTCAGGGGAGGTACGAGAGGCCCACGAGGTAGGGGGCGCGCCCTCCTGCCTCGTGGCTGCCTTGTTGCGTCTCCGACTTCATCTCCAAGTGTTCTAGTTTCCTTTCGGTCCAAGAAAGATCATTGCGAAGGTTTCATTCCATTTGGACTCCATTTGGTGTTCCTTTTCTGTGAAACTCTAAAATAGGCAGAGAAACAGAAACTGGCACTGGGCCCTCAGTTAATAGGTTGGTCCCAAAAATAATATAAAATAGCATATAAATGCCTATTAAACATCCAAAACAGATAATATAATAGCTTGGAACAATCAAAAATTATAGATACGTTGGAGACGTATCAAGCATCCCCAAGCTTAATTCCTGCTCGTCCTCGAGTAGGTAAATGATAGAAATAGAATTTTTGATGTGGAATGCTACCTAACAGATTTATCAATGTAATTTTCTTTATTGTGGCATCAATGTTCAGATCTGAAAGATTCAAAACAAAAGTTTAATATTGACATAAAAACAATAATACTTCAAGCATACTAACAAAGCAATCATGTCTTCTCAAAATAACATGGCCAAAGAAAGCTATCCCTACAAAATCATATAGTCTGGCTATGCTCTATCTTCATCACACAAAATATTTAAATCCTACACAATCCCAGTTTTAGCCAAGTATTTTTTTCATACTTTAGTATTTTCAAACCTTTTTCAACTTTCACGCAATACGTGAGCGCGAGCCATGGATATACCACTATAATTGGAATAGAATGGTGGTTGTGGAGAAGACAAAACGGAGAAGACAGTCTCACATCAACTAGGCATATCAACGGGCTATGGAGATGCCCATCAATAGTTATCAATGTGAGTGGGTAGGGATTGCTATGCAATGGATGCACTAGAGCTATAAGTGTATGAAAGCTCAAAAAAAAACTAAGTGGGTGTACATCCAACTCTCTTGCTCACGAAGACCTAGGGCACTTTGAGGAAGCCCATCATTGTAATATACAAGCCAAGTTCTATAATGAAAATTCCCACTAGTATATGAAAATGACAACATAGGAGACACTCTATCATGAAGATCATGGTGCTAATTGGAAGCACAAGTGTGGTAAAAGGATAGTAACATTGTCCCTTCTCTCTTTTTCTCTCATTTTTTATTTGGACCTTCTCATTTTTTCATGGCCTCTTTTTTTTCGTCAGGTGTCTCATCCCAACTTGTGGGAGAATCATAGTCTGCATCATCCTTTCCTCACATGGGACAATGCTCTAATAATGAAGATCATCACATTTTTATTTACTTACAACTCAAGAATTACAACTCAATGCTTAGAACAAAATATGACTCTATGTGAATGGCTCCGGCGGTGTACGAGGATGTGCAATGATTCAAGAGTGACATGTATGAAAAAATTATGAACGTTGGCTTTGCCACAAATATGATGTCAACTTCATGATGATGGAGCGTGTCATAATAAACGGCACGGTGGAAAGTTTCATGGCAATATATCTCGGAATGGCTATGGAAATTCCATAATAGATAGGTATGGTGGATGCTTTGAGGAAGGTAATAGTGGGTGTATGGTACAGGCGAAAGTTGAATGGCACAAGTGTGGCTAGCAATGGTGGAATGGTGAGAGTGTGTATAATACATGGAGTCAACATTAGTCATAAAGAACTCACATACTTATTGCAAAAATCTACAAGTCATCAAAACAAAGTACTACATGCATGCTCCTAGGGGAAGGGTTGGTAGGAGTTAACCATCGCGCCATCCCGACCTCCACTCATAAGGAAGGAAATAAATAAATAAATCATGCTCCAACTTCATCACATAACTGTTCACCATACGTGCATGCTATGGGAATCACAAACTTTAACACAAGTATCTCTCAAATTCACAATTACTACACTAGCATGACTCAAATATCACCATCTTCATATCTCAAAACAATCATAAAGAATCAAACTTCTCATAGTATTTAATGCACTTTATACGAAAGTTTTTATTATATCCATCTTAGATGCCTATCATATTAGGACTAGTTTTATAACCCAAGAAAATTACCATGCTGTTCTAAAAGACTCTCAACATGATATAAGTGAAGCATGAGAGTTCAACAATTTCTATAAAATAAAGCCACCGCCATGCTCTAAAAAGATATAAGTGAAGCACTAGAGCGATATTGCCTAGCTCAAAAAATATAAGTGAAGCACATAGAGTATTCTAATAAATCACGATTCACGCGTGTCTCTCCCAAAGGTGTTTACAGCAAGGATTATTGTGGTAAACTAAAAATCAAAGACTCAAATCATATAAGACGCTCCAAGTAAAACACATATCATGTGGTGAATAAAAATATAGCCTCAAGTAAAGTTACCGATAGACGAAGACAAAAGAGGGGATGCCTTCCGGGGCATCCCCAAGCTTAGGCTTTTGGTTGTCCTTGAATATTACCTTGGGATGCCTTGGGAATCCCCAAGCTTACGGTCTTGCCACTCCTTATTCCATAGTCCATCAAATCCTTACCCAAAACTTGAAAACTTCACAATACAAAACTCGACAAAAAATCTTATGAGCTCCATTAGTATAAGAAAATAAATGACCACTTTAAGGCACTGTTGCAAACTCAATCTTTATTTATATTGGTGTAATATCTACTGTATTCCAACTTCTCCATGGTTCATACCCCCCCCCGATACTACCCATAGATTCATCAAAATAAGCAAACAACACGCGAAAAACAGAATCTGTCAAAAACAGAACAGTCTGTAGTAAAGTAACTCTTGAATACTTATGTAACTCCAAAAATCCAAACAAATTAGGAAAACCTGAGAAATTTGTGTACCAATCCAGAGCAAAAAGAATAAGATCAAAATCATGTTTCTGTGAATTTTCAAAACTAATTTACTAAGCGCAAAAAAGTTTCTGATTTTCAGTAGGATCAACAAAACTATCACCGTAAGCTATCCTAAAGGTTCTACTTGGCAAAAACACTAATTAAAACATAAAACGACATCTAAGCAGAGGCTAGATGAATTATTTATTACTAAACAGGAGAAAAAAGCAAAGAACAAAAATAAAATTGGGTTGCCTCCCAACAAGCGCTATCGTTTAACGCCCTTAGCTAGGCATAAAAACACAAATAGATCTAGGTATTGCAATCTTTGGCATGCAATCGGTAAGTGGCTATCATAATAGATTCATATGGCAATTTAATTTTCTTTCTAGGAAAGTGTTACATGCCTTTCCTTAATGGAAATTGGAATCTAATGTTTCCTTCTCTCATATCAATAATTGCACCAATCATTCTAAGGAAAGGTCTACTAAGAATAATAGGACATGTAGGATTGCAATCTATATCAAGAACAATGAAATCTACAGGCACATAATTCCTATCTGCAACAATAAGAACATCATTAATCCTTCCCATAGGTTTCTTAATAGCAGAATTCGCAAGATGCAAATTTAAAGGACAATCATCAAATTCACGGAAACCTAACACATCACATAAAGTTTTTGGAATCGTGGAAACACTATCACCCAAATCACACAAAACATAGCATTCATAATCTTTAATCTTAATCTTAATAGTAGGTTCCCAGTCATCATAAAGTATTCTAGGGATAGAAACTTCTAGTTCAATCTTTTCTTCAAAAGATTACATCATATCATCAATGATATGTTTAGTAAAAGCTTTGTTTTGATTATAAGCATGCGGAGAATTTAACATGGATTGCAACAAGGAAATGCAATATATTAAAGAACAATTATCATAATTAAATTCCTCGAAATCCAAAAGAGTGGGTTCAATCCCACTTTTATCAATTTTTGCATCTAGATCTAAAAACTCTGAATTATTGGGATGCATTTTGACTAAAGTTGACACATCTCTAGTCCCATCTTTGTCAAGATTCATATTGGAAAACAAAGATTTAATAGGAGTTGCATCAATCACTTTTAGATCTCCATCATTATTACTTAGAGCCTCAGGTTTAGTGGCCATCTTATTAACTAAGCTGTCTTGTTTATCAGAAATTTGGCCTACTAAATTTTCAAGATGAGCAAACTGAGATTTCAAACCATAAAATTCTTTAGACATATCATCGAGCTCTTTTTCATATATTCCATAAAACTTTTTTGTTCTTTAAGATCATTTCTAAAGAAATTATTGTGCTCAAATTGCAAAGACATAAAGCTTCTACAACTATTTTCAATTTGTTGCAAGCTCCTAAGATGAGGATCAACCCTCTTTGGCTGCGCCATCAAAGCAAACAGTCACACCAAAACACAAGCACACAAGAAGCAAGCGAAAAGAGACGAACGGAAGAGGGGCATAGAAAAGGCAACGGTTTTCAAAAATTGTTTTAGAAGTGGGGGAGAGGAAAACAAGAGGCGAATGACGAATAATGTAATGCAAGGGAGAAGAGTTTATGATGGATACTTGGTATGGCTTGACTTGACGTAGATCTTCCTAGTAACGGCACCAGGAATCCTTCTTGCTACCTCTTGAGCTTGCGTTGGTTTTCCCTTGAAGAGGAAAGGGTTATGCAGCAGAGTAGCGTAAGTATTTCCCTCAGTTTTGAGAACCAAGGTATCAATCCAGTAGGAGACAACGCACAAGTCACCGAATACCTGCACAAACAATCAACAACTTGCACCCAACGCGATAAAGGGGTTGTCAATCCCTTCACGGTCACTTGCAAAAGTGAGATCTGATAGACATAGATAAATGGTAAGGTAAATATTTTTGGTATTTTTGGTTTATAGATCGAAAAGTAAAAGATTGCAAAATAGTAGATCGAAAACTAGTAAGATGTAAAATAGATTCAATATAATGGAAAAGAGACATGGGGCCCTAGGTTTCACTAGTGGCTTCTCTCAAGATAGCAAATATTATGGTGGGTGAATGAATTACTGCCGTGCAATTGATAGAAGAGCGCATAGTTATGATGATATCTAAGGCAATGATCATGAACATAGGCATCACGTTCGTGTCAAGTAGACCGAAACGATTCCGCATCTACTACTATTACTCCACACATCGACCACTATCCAGCATGCATCTAGAGTATTAAGTTCATAAAGAATAGAGTAACGCATTAAGTAAGATGACATGATGTAGAGGAATTAACTCAAGCAATATGATGAAAACCCCATATTTTTATCCTTGATGGCAACAATACAATACGTGCCTTGATGCCCATACTGTCATTGGGAAAGGACACCGCAAGCTTGAACCCAAAGCTAAGCACTTCTCCTATTGCAAGAAAGATCAATCTAGTAGGCCAAAAACCGATAATTCGAAGAGAGACTTGCAAATATATCAAATCATGCATATAAGAATTCTGAGAAGAACCAAATCATATTCATAGATAATCTGATCATAAATCCACAATTCATCGGATCTCGGCAAACACATGGCAAAATAATATTACATCGAATAGATCTCCAAGAACATCGAGGAGAACATGGTATTGAGAATCAAAGAGAGAGAAGAAGCCATCTAGCTAATAACTATGGACCCGAAGGTTTGTGGTAAACTACTCATGCTTCATCGGAGAGGTAATGGTGATGGCGTAGAAGCCCTCCGTGATCGAATCCTCCTCCGGCAGGACGTCGGAAAAGGTCCCTAGATGGGATCTCACGGGTACAGAATGTTGCGGCGGTGGAAAAGTTGTTTCGTGGCTCTCCCATATGTTTTCAGGGTATAAGAGTATATATAGGCGAAGGAACTAGGTCAGGGGAGCTGCGAGGGGCCCAATAGGTAGGGGGCGCTCCCTCCTGCCTTGTGGCCGCCTCATTGCGTCTCTGACTTGATCTCCAAGTATTCTGGTTTCCTTCCGTTCCAAGAAAGATCATCACGAAGGGTTCATTCCGTTTGCACTCCATTTGATATTCCTTTTCTGCGAAACTTTAAAATAGGTAAAAAAATCAGAAACTGGCACTGGGCCCTCGGTTACTAGGGTAGTCCCCAAAATAATATAAAATAGCATATAAATTCCTATTAAACATCCAAAATAGATAATATAATAGCATGGAACAATCAAAAATTATAGATATGTTGGAGACGTATCAATATACTCCCGGACGTTTTGATCACCGCATCACGGAAATATCCTCTGTTCTTGTTTCATGCTATTTTTTTGGTAGATCTAAAGGTATGTCGTCTGAAGACTCAGATGGGGAGAGCTTTGTATGACACTATGTTGCAAATCCAAGGATCTATGGGGGTATAGATCCCCATGGATAGTCCACGGAGGAGGAGCAAGATGTCAACTTGAACGAAACAGAAGACACGAGCTCGGATGAAGACAATGCCCCTCCACCTACTACTAGGAAAAGCACTACTAGTAGCGTTGTTTCTTTATAGCAGTAGCATGCTTTCCCATGCTACTACTAAGACGCTACAGCTAAATTTTAGCAGTAGCGCGTTTTTTACCCCGCGCTACAGCTACTCCTAACTACTAGTAGCGTGTCATTCTTCCCCCATGCTACTACTATTCTAAGTACTAGTAGCATGCCATTATTCCCCCACGCTACTACTATTCTAAGTACTAGTAGCATGACATTCTTCCCCCACGCTACTGCGAAGTAATTAGAAGTTTTTAAAAAAAAATTACATACAATATTCATGGATGGGAAACAACACACATCCAAGGCAAAATAAAAGAAGGTCACAGAACCATCTTAGCACTTGCAACATTCATGGATACAACATTGGACATCTCAACTCAAAGAGATCACGAGATACCATTTATACATCACATGCACACAACCGTCACTGAAAGGTGGGTACCTTCCCTAGCATTCCACCACCAACGTAACATGACCACTTCTCTAGATGTATCTACCAAGGCGTCGAGGTCCTTCACCTTGGCAACCTCGAGCCGGTGGCGTCGAGGTCCTCCACCTCGGCAACCTCAAGACAGTGGCATCGAGGTCCTCCACCTCGACGACCTCCGGACGGTGACGTCAAGGTCCTCCACCTCGGTGACCTCCGGCATCACAATCACCTGGATAATCATCTGTGTTACGCGGTCGTCGGGATTCACAGCAAAGTACGCCTCCGAGTTGTTAAAGAGCACGACGCCCACCGGGTCATGGAAGTCTGCGTCGATCACCTCTGCGCCCATGTCGGGAAATTGAAAACATGTTAGTTCGCATTCTTGTGAGTAGGGTATTTTCTTCATTTATCAATCTCTTTTAGTCTATTATGAATCTTCAAAACGGAAAGACGCCTACTAAATGCATACCCTAGCTATACGTGTTCATGTTATCTTGTCGTTTTGCTACATACAAGAAATTTATACTTGTGTGTTTGAGCTATATATGCTTGCAATATTTGTCAGTTAACATTCTGTTCAACATTTATTGTTGCATGGATAGGGAAATAGCCAACCAAGGATTTCAGAAAATCGATTCCCACTACTTTTGAACACAGGGAATAGGCGAAGTCTATTTTGAATTTTGATATTCCATGCCAACTTCAAGTATATATGCTACTATGTATCTTTGAACGTGGATCAAAATGAGATTTCAGGCTTTGTCAACCTTACCATGATCAGTACTAAATTCTCTAGGCTGCTCACCTTTCCTTGTAGAGAGCATTTTTTCACTTAGTATCTCATCGTTAAGTTTGGGAAGAAACCTGCATACCTTCAGATGCTCATACGTATCCTGAAGAAAAAAACAGTATACATTTTCAGTGACTCACAATATATCATCGAATACTGCCCTGGTTTACTCCAAGAATAATTGCTACAAGACTCTCTACATACATACAGGCAAAGCGATTTTCACCAAGAATCAGCTAGCAGTCTAATATAATCCCCTTTCCAATTACTCAAGGAGGAATTGATGAAAAGACAAGTTAATTAGCTGGTACAAAAATTAAAACTTTTGAGATGGACGGATGCCCTCTTCACTCAGATCTAAAGATGATGGATGGATGCACCCAACAGCTTTGTCGCGAACGACGACGGAGGAGAAGATCTTTGCACATACCTTCAAACTCTACCGCTATCTTCTACCTGTAAACGAAAACAGACCTTACTTATCAGGGAAGCAAATGTGAAATTGTTCAGATTAGATGTATTCAATAGAGACACTTCAATCATAGAGCTCAATATATACTAGCTTAAATTCAAATGCTTTCTTCAAGATTGAGATATCATACTGGACTCTGGCTGCACACTAACTACTCCGTGAGGTTTCCATCTAAGAAACTATCTAGAGAGATAGTAAATGACTAGTCAGAATACATAAACAACAAACTTCGTGAAAGGAAGAGACAACGCCGCGTGAAGGGCCCAAGCAGCAGTTGGTCAGCAACACAAAATCCAACTTATCTAGGCAGTCATTCATAATTTAGCAACAAACTTGAAACTAGTGACAGTTTGTTTCTGGTGCCATCCGTTGCTTCAGCATCGCTGCAAAGTTCAGTAGTGCCTCCTACTCCTAGCGTGGGATAAAATTTTCATCTGTCAGTCATTACTGACCCAGCAAAAAACATACAGGAAAGACTAGGGGGATCACAACCAAGCCCTGTCTGGATCAATTATGCACCATATAATCCAGGTTCTATAATATAACACTCCATACAATCCAGGTTCCTCCGTGTAATAATATCTTGGGAGTTGGAACCGAATCATAGTTACATATAGGAGTACTACACGTAGTACATACATTATATTATTGATATATGATCCAGAAAAATACTGACCCAACAAGCAAAACACACACAAAACGAGCAGCAACCAGTTACTACTGTAGTTACCTAGTAAGGGTCTCGTCATGGCAGCGGGTGATGGACTGCAGCCGTGGGTGTAGGGGGTTGGCGGTGGTGCTGACGCGGCAGTTGTAGTAGGGAACCCCTAGCCGGGAGCACAACACGGCGTCCCCCCGCGGTGCGTCGTAGTTGATGTACCTCCGCCCGCCGCCGGTCCCCCACATCACCCGCCTATGCACCTCCGGTCGCCCACACCACCCGCCCGTGCGCCGCCGATTCCGCGCCCATCTGCGCCACCTCCACCCCCATGTCTATGTCCATGTGCAGGGTGGCGATGGTGATGGCGCCGTAGCCTCCTCTCCCCTGCACGAGCAGTAGCAGGAGGAGGATTAGCAATGGCAGCACGTGGTGGCCGCCCATGGAGGCATTGCCGGAGGAGGAGGGGGAGGGGGAGCTTAGATCTCAAAGAGTGGAACAGTTGCTCTGGCTGGATCTTTTCTCCCTGGAGAGCAGGTTGAGGAAGGGGGAATGGCAGAGGAGATGAGGTTGAGGAAGAGGGGACGGGAGGCCGCCGGTGGAGGGGGTCTCGATCTAGATCTGGCTCGGGGTGGGTGGCATGGGAGTGGATTGGACGGTTTGTGGCATAGCAATAGCACGATGTGTCCCACCTGTGCTACAACTATTCATCTAATAGTAGCGCAAGTTTTATACCCACGCTATGACTATTGTCTGTTGAGGAGGCAGGGTGGAAATCATTTAGTAGCAGCGCAGGTTTTTTGTGCCCGCGCTACTACTATGCCATACTAGTAGCGTGTTTTTTGCCCTCTCTACTACTAAGAAGCAATAGTGCAGGTCAAATAACCCACGCTACTACTAAATGTCTATCTATGAGGGTTTTGCTAGTGGTGACCTCAACCAGGAGATATGTATGTGGAGTTCAAGAAGTTGAGCCTCCCAAACACAATAACCAAATCTAAGATCCAATTCAATCCTTTCCATCTTCTACAGGAAAACAAGAATGTATTATGTGAGAAGATAGTGGAGCTTGAGTAAGAAATTAGCTAGTTGAAGGAAGAAAACCTTGTTCTCAAGCGGAAACTGAAGGACAAGCCCACCACTCCATCACCACCACCATCACCAAAGAAAGAAGGTTGAGCACACGTGTATGGGCACTCCCCTTGGCTTGTGCCAAGCTTGGGGGAGGTGCCCCGATATCGTATCACCATCACTCTTATTATCTTTACGTATTTTAGTTCCATCCGTAGTTATTTCATTATTTAGTTGAATAAAAGTTTAGTATGATCTATTTCCGAGCGCTAGTTTCGTGATCTATCTATATATGTAACTGAGTTGAGAATTATGTAAGAGTAGTTCGAGTTTTTGCTTCTTTACTTTTATTTTTCAATCCTAGCAATGAAAATAATGAAAAAGATCATATGCTAAACTTATTGAAAGTAATGAAATTACATAAGGAAAAGTATAAGTGGTAAAATTTATTGAAAGTATACAAACATATAATTGATCAATGATGCAATCCATGTAAAAAGTAATATTGGAAGAGAAGATTCACATGCAAATACACTATCTTGGACATCTTTTATGATTGTGAGCCTCATTAAGTATTTTCTGCCAAATTGTTGACATTGGACAAGAAAGACAACGTTATAAATTATGTTTGCTTATATTCACATGGAAATTATATTGTCATAGATTCTCCAACATGTAGTGCTTTCCTAATATCTTTCCTATACAAAAATCCACACCAAGTAGAGATACTGCTTGTGCATCCAAAGACCTTAATCCCAGTTTCATGTCATGAGAGTCCACTATAGCTACCTATGCATTTAATAAGATCTTTCAAGTAAGTTGTTATCGGCGCATAAAGCAATAAAAATTGCTCATAAATATGTATGATATTTTAGTGTAAGGTAAAATATGTGTTGTATGAACTTGTCATGGTAAAGAAATAAAAGTGAAGAACTGCTAATAAATGTTGCTATCACAAAGGGCAATATTACGTGACGTTCCTTTGCACTAAGAGCTTTTGCATCCAAAAACAAAATGCGAATTACAACCTCTGCTTCCCTGTGTGAATGGCCTATCTTTTACTTTTATATATTTACTTTTTATGCAAGAGTCAATTGTGTTCTCCTCTATCCCTTTTTATTTTTCTATTTTGTAAGCATCATATGGTGGGGAAAGATCGAGGCACATATATCCAGTTGGATATGAGTGATCATGCGTTATTATTGTTGACATCACCCTTGAGGTGAATAACTTGGGAGTATATGTCTGGCTGAAACTTTTTGCTCCATATATATGTTGTGACACTACTAGGGATAACCTTATACACAGAAACGTACCAGTAGCGCGTGTCAAAAAGAATCACTACTACTACTTACCACCAGCGTCCGGCAAATAAACGCGCTGCAGCTAAGCTTATAGCAGTAGTGCGCCAGACGCAAGAAGCATTGCTACTATATTTCGACGTATTCTCGACATGCTAGGAATAGTAGCAGCGAGCTCACGGAAAGCGCGCTACTGCTAAGATGGTTGTAGCAACGTGTTTTACGCGGAAAGCGCTACTGGTAATGAAAAAAATAATAAAATAAACATATAAAAAGTAAATGAAAATGAAAGAAATAAAAAAGGGGAAAGGAAAAAAAGAAAGTGTGAAGGAAAATAAAATAAAAATAAAAATAAAGGAGAAAGGCGTAGCAGCAACGTGCTTCCAGTACAAGCGCTATAGCTAACATATTAGTAGCGCGTTCTGTTAGCCCATATAGCTATATCTATGTGAGCTATAGCAAATGTAGCAGCAGCGCTTTTTCGGGCCCGCGCTACTGCTATTTTTGACTTAACCGCGCTGTTCTTCTTCCCCCCGACCACTTCCCCCAAACCCCCCCTCGACCTGCTGTCGCCGCCGTTGTCGCCCTGCATCGCCATCGGCCGCCGCGCGCTCTCCCTTTGCCCTCTCCATGCCCTCTGTTGCCCTCGGCGGTCGCTGTTGTCGTTGCCCTCCGCCGTGCATCTGAGCCCTGACCCCAACCCCAACCTCGACGCCGCGTGCCCCTCCCTCGTCCGCTCCCTAACTCCACCGGTGCCCGAGGTGAGCACGCCTACACCTCCTCCTCCTCCTCCCCTACCTCTACGTAGCTAGGGTTCCTAGGGTTCATCTAATTAGTTAGGGTTCATCAAATTAGCTACTACTTGTAGATTCTTAAGTAGTTATATAGTTGTTGTGCACCCAATGTAGTTAAGTAAATATAATTGTAAACTAGATGTTAATTAGGGCAGTAGTTGTACATGCTTAAGTAGTTTTTAGGAAAAATTCCTAGGGTTCATTGATGGGTTTTTAAGTAGTTGTAGATGGTTAAGTACCTAGCTAGGGTTCATCTAATTAGTTAGTACTTGTAGATGCTTAAGAACTAGGGTAGTAGGTTTAACTAGATGTTAATTAGGGTAGTAGTGTTTAGTTTAGAGAAAAAAATTCAATATAGTTTTTTTTTACTTTTTTTAGTAAGTGTTTAATAGAATTAGTAAGAAAATTAATAGAACTAGTTAAACTAGTTTATTTTTAGTAAGAACTATTTTATTTTTAGTAAGAAAATTAATAGAACTACTCGAACTAGTTTATTTTTAGTAAGAACTAGTTGAATTAATAGAGCTAGTTTATTTTTAGTAAGAAAATTAATAGAACTAGTTGAACTAGTCTATTTTTTTAGTAAGAACTAGTTTATTTTTATTTATAGTAAGTGCTTAGTTGAATTAATAAACTATTTTATTTTTAGTATGAAAATTAATAGAACTAGTTTATCATTTTAGTTAAAGCAATTATTCCCGCATCGACGTCGACGATGTCTATCCCGCGTCCTTGTCATCGACTCAGCGGAGGAGGCCTGCTTGATCAGAGGGGCCATGTCCGGGACTGGGCTCCGCCGGGCTGGTACTGGGATGTGCTACCTTTCGGGAGGCGCAGCTTAGTGAGGAGCCAATCCGTTGTTGACCCTAACCTTCTTTGGTGGCTGTCTCGTGGGCCAGTTATGGTGCGGAGGCTTGAGGACCCCGTGGAGGTGGTATGTCACCATGTCAGCGAGGAGGACAAGCACGCCCGTTGCTACATGGTTGTTTTGGAGGGCAGGTTCTTCAGTACTTCGCAGGTTCTTCAGGGATCTCACTGGAGCTATGATCTTGTGATGGTTCCTTCTCTTTGGGTAACCACTTCCCGGGCTGATACCCGTCGTTCGCTAGGGTTTTAGCGGTATTAGTGAGGTTATATGTATGATACTATTCGAGATGTATTAGTGATAATATTTGAAGATGTAAGGACACAAGAGATGATTTAGTTTTGCTTATTGAATGCATGCTAATTTGAATACTAATTTATTTTATGATTTAGTTTTGCTTATTGAATGCTCAAATTGGAGAACTACTCCTATTTTGAATTCTCAAATTGGAGAGCACTATGCAAGGCATATGCATTTGATTGGTTGATAGCTTATAGGGTTTCACTAAGTCGTAAGATGAGGATAATAATGTTTTTATTTATATTTTATTTTTGCAGCCAAATCTCCATGTCATCGTTGTCGTTGTCCCCGTCATAGACCCCCTCCGACCTCGAGGTGAGACCAGCCAAATCTCCATGTCAATATATTTTGAAATGTTTTTGTTCATATTTTCAACCATTGAAATGCAATGACCATCAAGTTTGAATGCAATGACCATTAAGTTTGAATGTAAATAGGATATGTGCTTGCCCAAGTGGCCATGTTTGCAGGTAACACCTCCGAGTGGCCTATGTTTTGCCGGAGTGTTGTTTAATTTCCGTCCTGGCAAATTTCAAGCGCTCGATATGTCCTTTTTTTAGCAATGGTCATTCCGGATTTTTCCGTGAATTTTGGCATGACTTGTTCTAGAATTTGTAGGAAATATTGAGTGGCCTAGATTTTCAGGAGAAAAATCATCTGATCGCATTTATTACAGATCTTGAGAATTACAATATGTATTATCAAACTCCTCCACATTATGGTCAATACGTGCCACTAGTGCACGTGTTGAACTATGGTAACATCCATGGATATGTCATGGTAAGATTTTTTTACTATTACGACATCTGTGCATCTTTTGCATAAATTCTTCTAAAACTGAAATACATTGCTAACTATGAAGTTATTACTATGTTTTCAACAGAAAATCCCGAAGGATTGTGTGCCTCATCTAATGTTTTAGAAAGGTCGCCTTGATGTTTTGAACATACGGCCAGGTCATCCTATGAATCACTCCTGTTCTTATCGGATTTCTAAAACCGATGAGGACATGACAACCAAGGAATGGAAAAAATGTATGGTCAATCGCAGGGAGCTACTTGGAAGCTGTGAATGGCAAGAATTGGAGACGTGATAATCTCCATTCTCCATAATGGAGAGTCAGGACCTATCTTATTTTATGCTATTTTACCTAACAGAAGGTAGTAGGTCATCCTATGAGAGAGAAGTAGGTCCTAGGTGCAATGTGTTATTATATGGTACAATGTGTTAGAGTTGATGATGATGAGGAGGAGTTATGAATATGACTAGTGACCAACTTGCTATATGATGTCTCATTGATGAAAATGTTGATCATGGGGAGGTGTTATATGACAATGATGTATTATGATGATAAGTTGTTAATGATATGATGATGATGATGATATTTATTATATCACTGCGTGAAAGAACCGCAGATTAGTTTCAAGTGGATGTCCATCCACTTGAAACTAGTCCATGATTCTTTCACGTAGTGATGTAATAACTCATGATGATGTAAAAACAATCTCTAAATTGCTACTGTATGAAAACTTGTATAAAGGTGTATGAATACAACATGAAATAAAAAGGAAATAGAATACAGAATAATAGTAGTAGCGCAGGCAGCCAGAATCGCTACTTGTAATTACCAGTAGCGCCCTTTCCAGGAAGCACTACTACTAAGTGGATATATGAGTAGCGCGGGTGGATCCATGCTACCAATAATCTTTAGCCGTAGCACCGTATCAGTAGCGCGGTTACCCGCGCTACTGATAGGCCAAAAACCCGCGCTACTGCTAGGCTTTTCCCTAGTAGTGTGAGTGTTAGCAATCACAGAAGACTAAATGATGGTTGAGTATGTGGACTCGCTAAAAAGCTCGACATGAGATCCTTCCTGAAAATATGATGAATTGCAATTGCATTGTTGAATTAGAACATAGTTTGTTAGTTTTCAAGAAAGTTTATGCCTTATATACTTCGTTGTTGTGTTAATTTTTCATGAGATGTTTTATGATCATAAATATTACTGTAATAATAATGAACATGATGCTACCATGTCTGTATTTTATTTTTATCAACACCTCTCTCTCTACACATGTGGACATGATTATCAATATCGGCTTTTGCTTGAGGACAAGCGAGGTCTATGCTTGGGGGAGTTGACACATCCATTTTGCATCATGATTTCCTACTATTATTGATAGTGTTTTTAATCAATATAACACTTTGTGGAGCAGTTCTAATTTCTTTTCCCTTGTAATATGCAAGATTTACATGCAGAGGGAGATTGCCGATAGTTGGAATTCTGGACCTGAAAAAGCTACGTCAGAGACACCTATTCTGCACATCTCCAAATGAGCTGAAATTTATGGATATTTATTTTGTAATAAATAAAAAATACCGGATCAAAGAAGTACCAGAGGGGGCCTATCGGTGTCAAAACCGGTGGATCTCGGGTAGGGGGTCCCGAACTGTGCGTCTAGGCGGATGGTAACAGGAGACAAGGGACACGATATTTTACCCAGGTTCCGGCCCTCTTGATGGAGGTAAAACCCTATGTCCTGCTCGATTAATATTGATGATGTGTGTTACAAGAGTGGATCTACCACGAGATCAAGGAGGCTAAACCCTAGAAGCTAGCCTATGGTATGATTTTTGTTCGTCCTATGGACTAAAGCCATCCGGTTTATATGGACACCGGAGAGGGCTAGGGTTACACAGAGTCGGTTACAATGGTAGGAGATCTACATATTCGTAGCGCCTAGATTGCCTTCCACGCCAAGGAAAGTCCCATCCGGACACAGGACAAAGTCTTCAATCTTGTATCTTCATAGTCTTGGAGTCCGGCCGATCATGATAGTTCGGCTATCCGAACACCCCCTAGTCCAGAACTCCCTCAGTAGCCCCTGAACCAGGCTTCAATGATGACGACTCCTGCGTGCATGTTGTCTTCGGCATTGCAAGGCGGGTTCTTCCTCCGAATAATTTATAGAAGATTGTGAACACCAGGATAGTGTCCGGCTCTGCAAAACTAATTTCCATGTTCCACCGTAGAGAGAATAATATTACACAAGTTCAATCTGCTGACGTATTTTGTGGCGTGACATCACACCACTACCAAGCCTTTACTAGAATTGTTTTTATTGTATCATCTCAGTGCATTTAGCAAGGCGGTTTCCTTGGCACGTCTCGTCGAAGCAGAGATCGTGTTCCCCTTATTCCGGGATTCCCATCAATACGGACGTGGGTAACCCAACCGCGCCCGTTGCCACGCCCCCTCCATCGAAGGCGGGTTCCAAACGGTCACGGGGACGGCTCTTGGTATTCTTCCTCTTTATAATGAGACCAAGGCCCGTTCTTTTCCTTCAATCCTCCATCGAATCCGCCCCTCACCCCGAGTTCCAACACCCAGGGCTCCAGATTCGGGTACCTTCGATCTTCGACAATGTTCGGCCTCGACCTACGAGGCTGGTGGATGCCCTCCTCCGTCATGGAAGAGGACGTGCTAAAGCTGAGAGACCCCAGGTACTTAACCTACGAGATTTCGCATAGGCTGCCTGCCTGAGGGCAAGTTATTCCTACTCCCGAGCTTGGCGAGAGCGTCGTGTTCGTGTCTCACCTCCGTCGGGGTTTAGGCTTCCCGACGGATCCCTTCGTGAGGGGGCTCATGTTTTACTATGGGCTGGAATTCCATGACTTGGCTCCGGAGTCCATCCTCCACATCTCATCATTCATTGTCATCTGCGAAGCCTTCCTCCGCACTACCCCTCACTTCGGCTTGTGGCTCAAAACCTTCAACATGGAGCCGAAGGTGATTGAGGGGCGTCAGCCAGAGTGCGGCGGGCGGTTATAAGTAAGAGGGCCGATGCTCC
Organism: Triticum aestivum; assembly: GCF_018294505.1. NCBI lineage: Eukaryota > Viridiplantae > Streptophyta > Magnoliopsida > Poales > Poaceae > Triticum > Triticum aestivum. The sequence continues at coordinate 676,898,558 of NC_057813.1, read as the reverse complement.
ATGGCCCGAGGGCTCTTTTCATTAGGAGCTTGGCTTGTGGCAACAGGAGTGGTTCTATATCACCGCTCCCAGGGGCAGCAGGCAAAGGCCGCCGCCCGTCTTCCGCTCGGGCCCTCCACAACAGCTGACGTCATGGGTCAACAAGGTGCGTGACTGGGGGGTCATCCAAAGACGTACCCCTGTTGCAGGACCGGTTTCGAGGCCTCCAAGAAAGGGAGATTGATCTGGTCACAGTGGTATAGGTTATGTTGATCCGGTGCCTACTGCCCTAAAAATGTCGCCCCCTCCGCCTGTGGGAATTTAATCCGGAGGGGCCACAAGCTCTTCAACACTTCATGGGTTTGACACCCGCGGAGATGTACAAACTGTTCTTCGGATCGCAAGATATGCGTCTGGAATGGGCCGAGGATGCTGGCCTAAGCTGCAATCGCCCGGATACTCAAGTAAGTAGCCCTGTGTCCGGACACATCGTCCATTCATTTACCGTGGGTTTGCCTTTTAACCAGCTATCCCTTGGACAGGAGTGGATAGCGCAAGAAAAACTGATACGGTGTCTGGCCCCCCTCCCTGAGACCACGCAGGATCCCGTGTTAATCAAAATGTTGGAGGTTTCACCTTCGGAGGAGGGCGAAGAAGGGCACAGGGGAACTACCACCTCAGCCACGGAGGCTTTCAGTAAGGGAGGAGTCGAGAGTCCCTCCTTCTAGGGGGAGAAGAGGACCGCTTCCGAAGACCCGGAGGCCAAGGCCTCAAAGCGGGGAAAGAAATCTGTACCGGAAGGTCCTATGCCGGGAAGAGCCCCGGCCGTACTATCTCCTCGTAGGAATCAGCCCTCTAGCGAGCCGTAAGTATAAAAAAGGGGGGATTTTGTAATAGTGGACATCCCTGCTTAATTTCTAAGGGTAACCGAAGTTTTCACCTTGTAGTTCGGATCTCAGCCAATCTCAGCACAGCTCATCGTCGGGGGACCTTCGTCCGGAGATGATGGAGAGTGAAACGCCTCCATCTGCCGCCCCGTCGTGCAGGGCAGGCGACCCTGAGGTGTCGTCACGGAGGGTCTCCTCGAGTCCGGCGGGGCCGGAGAGTTCGGTACCCAGTGGAGTACGATCGGTGGAGCTACAGGATTTGCTCAAGAGGGCGTCTATCTCAGAAGATCACCGCACATTAATGGGTAGGGTGATTGAGAGGATCTCGTCCGCCGAAAGCGGGTTGTATGAGGCCGTCGGGAGTTTGCTGACTGGGTTTGAGGTACGCAAAAAATGACATACCTTTTGACAGTTTTGCACAAGAAGTGCGCCCTGTATAGATAGTAGCCCCTGAGACTTGGTATGCTGTCGAAAGCGACAGCGTGCCGAGGATCATAATCTCAGTTATAGATTGTCTCCTTCCCTATGCAGGTGGCGGAACGTTCGGTGGCCAGCCGGACTGATGGATTTGCCGAGCTGAAGAGGCAACTCGACGTTGCAGATGCGGACATCTCGCTGGTCAATAAACGACTTGATGAATCACAAGGTATGTGGTTGCTCTATGGTTGCCTAGTAAGGGAGCTGACGCCCATTCCTTACAATTTGTATGCTTGCTGCAGATGGTGCTGCTCCTATGGAAGGCCGTCGAGCAGAACTTGCTCGGGCCAAGGAGCAAGCCAGAAAAAGCGAGGCGGCTACCTCGAAGGCAGCGAAAGAGCTAGAAGCCGAGAAGGCTGCTCACTGCCGAAGCAGGGAGGAGATGGCCGGAATGGCCGCGAAATTAAAAGTTGCTACCGACCGCCGGGAGGTTCTTGAAAGAGAACACCGAGCGGAGCAAGAGGACCTGAAGAAGGCCGACACCGAAGCCAAGGATGCGGGCTGGGAACTGCGTCAGGTCGAAGACATTGTGGCTAGCAAGCCCTTTATGCTGCGTAGGATGTTCACGGAACCGAAGTATGCTCAGCTGGGCCGATTGTACGGTGCAGAGTATCCTTATCTGGACTTGGCGGCGAGTGCGGCGGACGCAGTCGTGCACTTTCGAAGCCAGAAGGATCACGAAATGGAAGAGCTTTTCTGGTCTCAATTCCATAGTCCGGAGTATCCACTTCCGTTGAGTGATCGGCTGGTTTAGTGGGCTGAGCTGAATAGATTATCCATACTTGCCATGACGGATGTGGTCGCTCATCTGTGGCCGGAAAGGCCCAAGCCGAAGAGTTATTTTGGCTTGTTGCAGCAATTCCTTGGGGCGTGTCGCGTATTGGTGCGATGAAGCGGTCGGCATGCATAGAAGGTGCACGGATGGCTCTCGCCCGTGGTAAGACATATTGGGCGGAGATGGATGCCACCGCTGTTGCATCCCGGGGTTCGGACAAAAGCCGCTTCCCCACCAAGCACTATTTTGAGGAAGTCCTGCAGGGCACTCGTTTAACAGAGTCGCAGTGCTCGAAAGATGTTATGTTTGGATGACATGTATGATTTCTGAGATCATGTTTATAATGCAATAGCTTTTGATACTTGCGTGTTCAAGTATTGAACTATCTCCTGTGCGGCTGTATATGTATGTATAATCTAAAAGATGGCAGTCTTTGGCTTCAGCCCCCACGCACATGGTGCGGGGGTGTTTGCGAAAAGAAAAGCGCCTTTTCACACTTAATCCAACGTCTTGGTCCTTTTAAGGAGGTGATAGCGTAGCAAACTAGGCAACCGGACTATAATGCTTTATCACTTTCACTTAGCCATAGGAGCTCGAATGTGGGGCTACTATATAGCCCATGGTGGCACCGCTCTCCTCCGAACTCGGGGCGCGTATGTGCCTGACCGGGAAGCGGTCCTTCGTCAAAGCGGAGGAATTCTAAACATTCCAATGGTCGATCGAGTGGTTGACCAGTCTCTTTTCGGCTTTCATGACAGTCAGTTTTCGGCTTTCTCTACTGAGGTGCTCACCCGGCCGAACCGGGGCACAATCGTAGTAGTTCTCCTGGTGCCGCGTTAGCCGATGATGCAGATTGTAAGGCAGCAAAACACAGGAGCCGGGCAAACCCAACATTTGACCAAAGACATGATTCGGAGTTTATGCATATACGGCCTAACTCGAGACGCCGAACACTCCTTGAGGTGTTCGGTCTTTATGATACCGGGCAGAACAATGCCCTAAGCCCCTATTGTCCATGTACAGGCGGGAACTTCTGACGCGGCCGATGCCAAAACGCCAGCCTCCTCCTCGGCTATGGTGGGAAACCGGGGGATGTGTATCAACAAGAGACAGTAAGAAAGGTTTACGCAGGGTCTTAATCTGAAAAGAATCCTTGCAACGGGTCCCTGCTGCACGTCTGCGCATGTGTCTCCGTTGTGCTGTATCCTGGATGGTTGTAGCACGTGCTTCATCTGTAAAAGAGAAGGACTTAGTTTCCAAGAAATATCATGCAGAAGTTGTATTAAAATAGAATAGAATGAAGAAAGTTGAGCTTTATTGGCTCTCATCATTTATACACGTGGCCCCTTATAAAGGGGATATGCGGCTGGGAAGCCCCTTGTTTAGTTACGCCGGACTCGCCTAACCATGTCCGAGGTCTGAATGACCTATTTTTAGGGGCTTTGACCTGCAAGGTCTGATTAGTGTGTGGCTGTCGACGCAGTCTCACGTTCTCCATGGCCGAGGAACACTCGGAGTTACTTTTTAATGAGATTATGCCACGTTGACCGAGCATTTTTAAGCGTAAGAAACGCGTAATGTGGTATTGCATTAGGGCTGGCGAAAGTTGCGCGCCCCAGTAGTGCTTAAGGGCTACTGTTGAATGGGGCGATGGAGAGTTAGGTTTTCGCGACGGAGGTTGCCGGATGAACCGAACACAACCTCTAGTGGTACAGAGCCTGTATAATTGGCTTAAAGGCCTGGCGTCACTCCTTTGAAGGAAGTGCTGCTATGGCGAATTTTGGTAGGGTCTATTCCCGTTCTGCGGGCAGTGTCCTTGTATTGCAGGTGCCGCACTGTCTTTTCGTGTTATCACATGAAGTCAGTTCACTGTTTTGACTTCTAGTGGGAAAGTCTTCTGTTTTACGGAGTGCTGCTTTTGGGTTTCGTCACTTTCACTTGGTGTGTCGAGCCCCTTGTGTTTGGCGTTAAGTCGGCCGGACTGTTTGAAGACCCAACAATCTCTGTGGGTATGGTTTGCAGGCTTCCCGGAGGTACCATGTATTTGACATAGTCTATCCAGAATCTTGTTTATGTTGGATAGCTCGTCACTGTTGTCCTTGAGGGGCAGTGTTTTGTTGTTCGGCCGAGAGCTTTTGAATCCTGCGTTGACCTCCATACTATTCGGGCCATTTTCCTTATTCCGGCACTGATCTTTTCTGCGTCGTGATTTCCCATTTCCATCCCTGACTTCAGAGTACTCGGGTCGCTGGTGCTGCATCTAGCCAGCCAACTGTCTTCCCCGCGCAAAAGCGGGGCATGAGGCTTGTTAGTGCGTCCATTGTTCTTGGTTTTTCCTGGCCGAGGTGTCTGGCGAGCCATTCGTCTCGGACGTTGTGTTTAAAGGCTGCTAAGGCTTCAGCGTCCGGACAGTCGACTATTTGGTTCTTTTTAGTGAGGAACTTGTTCCAGAATTTGCATGCTGACTCTTCGGGCTGTTGAGTTATGTGACTTAAATCGTCTGCATCCGGAGGGCGGACATAAGTCCCCTGAAAATTTGCTCGAAACGCATCCTCAAGCTCTTCCCAACTTCCAATGGTATTTTCTGGGAGGCTTTTAAGCCAATGCCGAGCTGGCCCTTTGAGCTTGAGGGGTAGGTATTTTATGGCATGGAGATCGTCCCCTCTGGCCATATGTATGTGTAGGATGTAATCCTCAATCCAGACTCCGGGGTCTGTTGTTCCGTCATATGACTCTATGTTTACGGGTTTGAATCCCGCTGGAAATCCATGATCCAGTATCTCGTCGGTGAAACATAGTAGGTGTGCGGCGCCCCCGTATTTGGGTGTGCCGTTGTCTTCAAATGCTCGGTGGGTTATGTTGCTTCCTGGAGTCGTCTTTTTTGGCCCATAGATAGATCTGACTGGGTCGTCCTTTTTCCGAGGATCTTTATGCTTATCATGTGCCGGCTTGTGTGCGGCGCCCCTTGTTGCTCTTGGTCTGTTATCTGGTCGTCTATCCGGCCAGGCGGCTTCTTTCTTTTTTGACTGCGGGGGCTCTAAGGCCTCCTCGTCAAATTCGGGCAACAGCTTGCGCTTCGGGTAGCTCTTTGTCTGGTGACTAGCGCCATATTTATCTGCGGTGTTGAGTACTTTGCTCCATCTTATTCTGAGTGCGTCCTCCGCTATTTTGAGCTTCCACTTTTGCTTCTTCAAACTTCTTGCAGTGGCGACGAGCCTTTTATGAAGGTTCGTATGCTCTGGTGATGTGAGATCGTCTTCGCCGGGGATGGGTTGCTTGTCCAGTTCATCATGTCCGGCTGGCTGCTTGGTGGCATGTGCGTTGTCCACTACTTTGCCCTACTCTAGGGCCGGGTCCGTATGGGTGCCGTTTTTATCGAGGCCGGACTTCGGGCGGCGCTTGTGTCGCCGTTTTGGTTGTTTGTTGGGGGAGTTGTCCTTCGCCACGTCCCGTTTTTCCTCATTATCGCTTCCTTTTGGTGTATCCACCATGTATACGTCGTGAGTTGGGGTGGCTTTCCCGTGCCCGGTAGGCGCTGGTTCTTGGTCGTCTCCCGCATCGTCGTCCATACCGTCGATGTCTTCGGAGTCATAGTCTAGCATGTCGGTTAGATCGTTGATAGTGGCTACTAATTGGGTGGTGGGTGGGCATTGAATTTCTTCGTCGTCCTCATCCCAACTGTCCTGGCCGCAGTCCGGCCAGGGCTCTCATGATAACGAGAGATACTTTAGCAAACTCAAGATGTCGCCGAAAGGTGAGCGTTGAAAGATGTCCGCTGCGGTGAACTCCATGATCGGCGCCCAATCGGATTCAATCGGAGGGGGCGCGGGAGGTTCGGAGTCCGGAGAGGAGTCTGGCACCTCAGAGTCACGAGCTTTATGAGGGACAAGGTCAGTGTTCGGCTCTATCGCCGTAGAGGTTGCAGCCCCCGAGGCGGTGTGTAGCCATCCATCCTCGATCTGCGCAGCCGGCTCCGAATTGAAGATCGGAGCGGGTTCGAGTGCGGCCTCCAGGGTACTGTCTGGCCGCAGAGCTAAATCATGCTCGCCGTGACAGTGCGGCACGCTCGGCTGTGGCTCGAATCCATCGAGGATCAAGTCCCCGCGGATGTCAGCCGTGAAGTGCCAACTTCCAAATCTGACCTGACGGCCAGGGGCGTAGCTTTTGATCTGCTCCAAACGGCCAAGCGAATTGGCCCGCAGTGCAAAGCCGCCGAATACGAAGATCTGTCCGGGGAGAAAGGTCTCACCCTGGACTGCGTCGTTGATGATGGTCGAAGAAGCCATTGAGCCTATCGGTTGACGACACAGAGGAACTCTCAATGAAAGCACGAATGTCGGTGTCAAAACCGGTGGATCTCGGGTAGGGGTCCCGAACTGTGCGTCTAGGCGGATGGTAACAGGAGACAAGGGACACGATGTTTTACCCAGGTTCGGGCCCTCTTGATGGAGGTAAAACCCTACGTCCTGCTCGATTAATATTGATGATGTGTGTTACAAGAGTGAATCTACCACAAGATCAAGGAGGCTAAACCCTAGAAGCTAGCCTATGGTATGATTGTTGTTCGTCCTATGGACTAAAGCCATCCAGTTTATATAGACACCGGAGAGGGCTAGGGTTACACAGAGGCGGTTACAATGGTAGGGGATCTACATATCCGTATCGCCAAGCTTGCCTTCCACGCCAAGGAAAGTCCCATCCGGACACGGGACAAAGTCTTCAATCTTGTATCTTCAAAGTCTTGGAGTCCGGCCGATCATGATAGTTCGGCTATCCGGACACCCCCTAGTCCGGAACTCCCTCAGGGCCACCCAGGTGCCCACAAGGCACCAGGGCGCGCCCACCCCCCAAGTAACCTGGTGGCTTGTGGGGCCCCTGGCCAGCCTCTGGTGCCCATATTTTGGTATATAAGCCCATTTGTCCTAAAAAATAAAGAGAGGACTATTGGGACGAAGCGCCGCCGTCTCCAGGCAGAACTTGAGCATGAGCACTTTTGCTCTACGGCAGAGCGACTCCGCCGGGGACACTTCCCTCCGAGAGGGGGAAATCAAAGCCATCATCATCACCAACAACCCTCTCATCGTGGGAGGATCAATATTCATCAACAGCTTCACCAACACAATCTCATCGCAAACCCTAGTTCATCTCTTGTATTCTATCTTTGTATCAAAACCTTAGATTGATACGTGTGGGTTGCTAGTAGTCTTGACTATATCTTGTAGTTGATGCTAGTTGGTTTATTTGGTGGATGATCATATTTGCAGATCTATTATGCTATTAAATACCCCTCTGATCTTGGACATGAACATGATGTGTGAGTAGTTACTTTTGTTCTTGAGGACATGGGGGAAGTCTTGTCATAAGTAATCATGTGAATTTTGTATTCGTTTGATTTTCGATGATGTGTATGTTGTTGACTCCCTTAGTTGTGTTATGTGAACGTCGACTACATGACACTTCACCATCTTTGGGCCTCAGGGAATGCATTACGGAGTAGTAATTAGATGATGGGTTGCTAGAGGGACAAAAGCTTAAACCCTAGTTTATGCGCTATTCCGTAAGGGCTGATTTTGATCTATATGTTTGATGTTATAGTTAGATTTATCTTAATTCTTCTTTCATAGTTGCGGATGCTTGTGAGGGGGGTTAATCATAAGTCGGAGGCTTGTTCAAGTAAGAACAATATCCAAGCACCGGTCCACCCACATATCAAATTATCAAAGTAGCGAATGCGAATGAAACAAACATGATGAAAGTGACTAGATGAAATTCCCGTGTGTCCTCAAGAATGCTTAGCTTATTATAAGAGACTGTTCCGGCCTGTCCTTTGCTCCAAAAAGGATTGGGCTACCTTGCTACACCTTAGTTACTATTGCTACTTGTCACTTGTTACAAATTATCTGGCTATCAAACTACACGTTACTGGTAATTTCAGTTCTTGAAGAAAACACCTTACTGAAAACCGTTTGTCATTTTGTTCTGCTCCTTGTTGGGTTTGACACTCTTATTTATCGAAAGGAATACGATAGATCCCCTATACCTGTGGGTAATCAGGATTGCAACTTGGACAATTATGAGCCCAGTTGCTAGTCGATGATGGACTTGCAACTCGGTCAACTATGACATATGAGCCCAGTTGTGTGCAATGGTCGACTTGCAACTAGGACAATAACAAAAATATGAGCCTAGTCGTGAGTCGAACATAGACATGCTACTGGGATGAAAAACAATACACATGCCCAGTTGCTAGCTGAGGGTGGACTTATAACTGGGACAACTACGAGCCCATTTCACTACTGGAATCAGCTACTTTGCCATCTACCAGCTCTTTGCCGTCAGCTAGCAGACGACAAAGAAGCTCTTTGCCATCAGCTACCAGAAAGCAGACGGCAAAGAACTAGCTGATGGCAAAGAAAGCCTTTGCCATCAGCCAGTTCTTTGTCGTCCGCTAGCAGACGGCAAAGAGGGAGGCTAGCAGACGGCAAAGAGGGAGGGGGGCCCACTGAGGAGCTTCTTAAAAAAACTTAACGTCCCCCCTTTTTGCTGTCTGCTAGCAAACGACAAAGAGCAAAAAAGCGGACGACAAAGATTCAACATATCTAACGGCGCGCCCCACCCCCCCTCTCTCTGTTTCTCTCCCCACAAGCGCGCCGCCGCCCCCAGCACTCGCCGCCGCCCGGTCGCCCCACC